>NC_091332.1:18550350-18598797 GCF_038502225.1 Cherax quadricarinatus
TATATATATATGCAATAAGATCACAGTAAACAGGTGATTTTAAAATATGCAAAACAACCACTATGAAATAGTAGTGAAATTCCAAGCACTTTCGTGACTACTCACATTGTCAAGGAACTATAAAAGTAATACATCGATGTATTACTTTCATAGTTCCTTGACAATGTGAGTAGTCACGAAAGCGCTTGGAATTTCACTACTCTTTCATGGTGGTTGTTTTGCATATATACATACATACATATATATTTTGGAGTGGTTGGTGCAATTATTTAATAAATTTATGGAAGAGGGTAAGGTACCTAGGGATTGGCAGAGAGCATGCATAGTTCCTTTGTATAAAGGCAAAGGGGATAAAAGAGAGTGCAAAAATTATAGGGGGATAAGTCTGCTGAGTATACCTGGTAAAGTGTATGGTAGAGTTATTATTGAAAGAATTAAGATTAAGACAGAGAATAGGATAACAGATGAACAAGGAGGCTTCAGGAAAGGTAGGGGGTGTGTGGACCAGGTGTTTACAGTGAAACATATAAGTGAACAGTATTTAGATAAGGCTATAGAGGTCTTTGTGGCATTTATGGATTTGGAAAAGGCGTATGACAGGGTGGATAGGGGGGCAATGTGGCAGATGTTGCAAGTGTATGGTGTAGGAGGTAGGTTACTGAAAGCAGTGAAGAGTTTTTACGAGGATAGTGAGGCTCAAGTTAGAGTATGTAGGAAAGAGGGAAATTATTTCCCAGTAAAAGTAGGCCTTAGACAAGGATGTGTGATGTCACCGTGGTTGTTTAATATATTTATAGATGGCGTTGTAAGAGAAGTAAATGCGAGGGTCTTGGCAAGAGGCGTGGAGTTAAAAGATAAAGAATCACACATAAAGTGGGAGTTGTCACAGTTGCTCTTTGCTGATGACACTGTGCTCTTGGGAGATTCTGAAGAGAAGTTGCAGAGATTGGTGGATGAATTTGGTAGGGTGTGCAAAAGAAGAAAATTAAAGGTGAATACAGGAAAGAGTAAGGTTATAAGGATAACAAAAAGATTAGGTGATGAAAGATTGAATATCAGATTGGAGGGAGAGAGTATGGAGGAGGTTAATGTATTCAGATATTTGGGAGTGGACGTGTCAGCGGATTGGTCTATGAAAGATGAGGTGAATCATAGAATTGATGAGGGAAAAAGAGTGAGTGGTGCACTTAGGAGTCTGTGGAGACAAAGAACTTTGTCCTTGGAGGCAAAGAGGGGAATGTATGAGAGTATAGTTTTACCAACGCTCTTATATGGATGTGAAGCATGGGTGATGAATGTTGCAACAAGGAGAAGGCTAGAGGCAGTGGAGATGTCATGTCTGAGGGCAATGTGTGGTGTGAATATAATGCAGAGAATTCGTAGTTTGGAAGTTAGGAGGAGGTGCGGGATTACCAAAACTGTTGTCCAGAGGGCTGAGGAAGGGTTGTTGAGGTGGTTCGGACATGTAGAGAGAATGGAGCGAAACAGAATGACTTCAAGAGTGTATCAGTCTGTAGTGGAAGGAAGGCGGGGTAGGGGTCGGCCTAGGAAAGGTTGGAGAGAGGGGGTAAAGGAGGTTTTGTATGCGAGGGGCTTGGACTTCCAGCAGGTATGCGTGAGCGTGTTTGATAGGAGTGAATGGAGACGAATGGTTTTTAATACTTGACGTGCTGTTGGAGTGTGAGCAAAGTAACATTTATGAAGGGGTTCAGGGAAACCGGCAGGCCGGACTTGTGTCCTGGAGATGGGAAGTACAGTGCCTGCACTCTGAAGGAGGGGTGTTAATGTTGCAGTTTAAAAACTGTAGTGTAAAGCACCCTTCTGGCAAGACAGTAATGGAGTGAATGATGGTGAAAGTTTTTCTTTTTCGGGCCACCCTGCCTTGGTGGGAATCGGCCAGTGTGATAATAAAAAAATAAAAAAAAATTATATATATTTATACATATATATATATATATATATTTATATATATTTATACATATATATATTTATATATATTTATACATTATATATATATAACCACGAACAAGTGGTATTTAATCATTAACAACACTGCGACTAGCCAAGGACTCGAACCCATGTCGTTTTGGCCCGCCTAGTGGTGAGCGGAAATCATTGTTAAGACCTGTCTGCGATTGTTTTGCGACTAGCCGAGGACTCGAACCCATGTCGTTTTGGCCCGCCTCATGGTGAGCGAGAATCACATGATTCTCTAACCCACAGGACCACTCAATTCTACAAAGAATCACGCACCCAGTAGAGCTAGGTGTTTTACCGTGATCCGAGGACATGTGATGTGGGTACCTTTGAGCTAATTTCATTCTACTTCATACTAGTAGTACACCAAACGGGGAGAAGAATGAAATTAGCTCAGAGGCACCCACACCACCGTATGTTCTCGGATCACGGGAAAACATCTAGCTCTGCTGTGTGCGTGATTCTTTGTAGAATTGAGTGGTCCTGTGGGTTAGAGAATCATGTGATTCTCGCTCACCACGAGGCGGGCCAAAACGACATGGGTTCGAGTCCTCGGCTAGTCGTAAAACAATCGCAGACAGGTCTTAACAATGCAAGAGAACCCACGGGGGGTGAAAATCTTTAGCTAAAGATTTCCACCCCCCGTGGCTTATCTTGCATATTATATGCATGCATGCATGCAAAAACACGGGGGGAGTAGAATAATAGCTCTAGGTCTTTCGTGTTGTAATCAATACATTATCAGGAGCTTCCAGTGAATACATCCTCTGGGATCGTGTTGGCTCGGACATCGTCTTTCTTTCTACAACTGTGCAAGCTTCTGATGATGTGTTGATTGCAACACTTAAGGCCTAGAGCTATTATTCTACTCCCCCCGTGGGGGAGTAGAATGATAGCTCTAACAGCTCCGGGGAAAACTCAAGGATTTCCCCGGAGCTGTTTGAATATTTTCATATATATATATATATATGTTATAAGAAGAGCAGAGTATATGGAGAGTAAAAGAAAGGTAAAGAGAGTGGTGAGAGAGTGCAAAAGGAGAGCAGATGATAGAGTGGGAGAGGCACTGTCAAGAAATTTTAATGAAAATAAGAAAAAATTTTGGAGTGAGTTAAACAAGTTAAGAAAGCCTAGGGAAAATATGGATTTGTCAGTTAAAAACAGAGTAGGGGAGTTAGTAGATGGGGAGATGGAGGTTTTGGGTAGATGGCGAGAATATTTTGAGGAACTTTTAAATGTTAAGGAAGAAACAGAGGCAGTAATTTCATGCACTGGTCAGGGAGGTATACCATCTTTTAGGAGTGAAGAAGAGCAGAATGTAAGTGTGGGGGAGGTACGTGAGGCATTACGTAAAATGAAAGGGGGTAAAGCAGCTGGAACTGATGGGATCATGACAGAAATGTTAAAAGCAGGGGGGGATATAGTGTTGGAGTGGTTGGTACTTTTGTTTAATAAATGTATGAAAGAGGGGAAGGTACCTAGGGATTGGCAGAGAGCATGTATAGTCCCTTTATATAAAGGGAAAGGGGACAAAAGAGACTGTAAAAATTATAGAGGAATAAGCTTACTGAGTATACCAGGAAAAGTGTACGGTAGGGTTATAATTGAAAGAATTAGAGGTAAGACAGAATGTAGGATTGCGGATGAGCAAGGAGGTTTTAGAGTGGGTAGGGGATGTGTAGATCAGGTGTTTACATTGAAGCATATATGTGAACAGTATTTAGATAAAGATAGGGAAGTTTTTATTGCATTTATGGATTTAGAAAAGGCATATGATAGAGTGGATAGAGGAGCAATGTGGCAGATGTTGCAAGTATATGGAATAGGTGGTAAGTTATTAAATGCTGTAAAGAGTTTTTATGAGGATAGTGAGGCTCAGGTTAGGGTGTGTAGAAGAGAGGGAGACTACTTCCCGGTAAAAGTAGGTCTTAGACAGGGATGTGTAATGTCACCATGGTTGTTTAATATATTTATAGATGGGGTTGTAAAGGAAGTAAATGCTAGGGTGTTTGGGAGAGGGGTGGGATTAAATTATGGGGAATCAAATTCAAAATGGGAATTGACACAGTTACTTTTTGCTGATGATACTGTGCTTATGGGAGATTCTAAAGAAAAATTGCAAAGGTTAGTGGATGAGTTTGGGAATGTGTGTAAAGGTAGAAAGTTGAAAGTGAACATAGAAAAGAGTAAGGTGATGAGGGTGTCAAATGATTTAGATAAAGAAAAATTGGATATCAAATTGGGGAGGAGGAGTATGGAAGAAGTGAATGTTTTCAGATACTTGGGAGTTGACGTGTCGGCGGATGGATTTATGAAGGATGAGGTTAATCATAGAATTGATGAGGGAAAAAAGGTGAGTGGTGCGTTGAGGTATATGTGGAGTCAAAAAACGTTATCTATGGAGGCAAAGAAGGGAATGTATGAAAGTATAGTAGTACCAACACTCTTATATGGGTGTGAAGCTTGGGTGGTAAATGCAGCAGCGAGGAGACGGTTGGAGGCAGCGGAGATGTCCTGTTTAAGGGCAATGTGTGGTGTAAATATTATGCAGAAAATTCGGAGTGTGGAAATTAGGAGAAGGTGTGGAGTTAATAAAAGTATTAGTCAGAGGGCAGAAGAGGGGTTGTTGAGGTGGTTTGGTCATTTAGAGAGAATGGATCACAGTAGAATGACATGGAAAGCATATAAATCTATAGGGGAAGGAAGGCGGGGTAGGGGTCGTCCTCGAAAGGGTTGGAGAGAGGGGGTAAAGGAGGTTTTGTGGGTAAGGGGCTTGGACTTCCAGCAAGCGTGCGTGAGCGTGTTAGATAGGAGTGAATGGAGACGAATGGTACTTGGGACCTGACGATCTGTTGGAGTGTGAGCAGGGTAATATTTAGTGAAGGGATTCAGGGAAACCGGTTATTTTCATATAGTCGGACTTGAGTCCTGGAAATGGGAAGTACAATGCCTGCACTTTAAAGGAGGGGTTTGGGATATTGGCAGTTTGGAGGGATATGTTGTGTATCTTTATATGTTTATGCTTCTAGACTGTTGTATTCTGAGCACCTCTGCAAAAACAGTGATAATGTGCGAGTGTGGTGAAAGTGTTGATTGATGATGAAAGTATTTTCTTTTTGGGGATTTTCTTTCTTTTTTGGGTCACCCTGCCTCGGTGGGAGACGGCCGACTTGTTGAAAAAAAAAAAAAAATATATATATATATATATATATATATATATATATATATATATATATATATATATATATATATATATATATATATATTCAGAGAACGAGATCACAAGTTTATATGGGTGACTAGGTAAGGGGACAATTGGATAGGCAATTTGCTAGAAGACATGAAATAATTTTCCACTTTCAAAGCTATCTATCCAATTATTTGAATTTCAAGAAGTCATGTAAAAGATGGGGGACAAAACTGGTGCTATGAACAAAGAAGAATGTAACAAAGCATAAGAAATCCTTAAAAATTCGAACACTAATGAAAGTCGATAAAAAGTATTGACCAACATGAGTGCGCAGTTCTTTACAGAGGTCTGCAAGAACATGTTATGGTCGTCTTGCAGAGCTTGATAGTGTTTAACCCAGGTCTTCTATGGTTACGGAGTAAGATGACAAGAACTGTCCCTATGACCCGTTATTTCTAGAATGAGCTTCTTCTATTTTAAACTTACAAAATGGCTCAGTGGGTTATTTTTATCTGATTCTCACATTATGCACACTCAATATTTATTGGAAATGTCTACAATTTTAATCTGAAAACCATGAAAAATGTGGAGTCAGGACGTCTAATCTCTGTTTACCATGGTTCCAGTAGAAGATCTGTTAGACTTCCTCAGACACTTCAACTTTTTCAACACCAGTTCTTAATCAGTATGCAGACAATCGTTGTTCTTACAATATTTTGCGAATTCTCCAATGCATGTTTATTATATAAAGTTTCTTTCTTATCTTCAAGAAGTATGTCCGCTGCATCAAAAGCTCGCTGTCCCCTTTCTTATACAACGCTAACACGAAGTACTCTGGGAAAAATATATCCTAATAAATTAAACCACCAGACATGATTTTGGTAGATTTATGATGACTACGTTTTCATTAAATGGGACGAGAAATGAGGCGTTTTCAACAACTTTCACGAACCGCGCCGATTATCCCACTGTTTAAAATTCATAATGGAACTGGAGAAGAAAACTAGACTGCACTTCCAGGATGCATTAATCAAGAAAGTCTCAAACACTTGTCGGTACATGGAAAATCAACGCACAAGGCATAAATTGATTAATGAATCTCAGCATGGTTTTACAAAGGGGCGTTCCTGTCTTACGAGTTTACTAACTTTTTTCACTAAGGTGTTTGAGGAGGTAGATCATGGTAATGAATATGATATTGTGTATATGGACTTCAGTAAGGCTTTCGATAGAGTTCCACATGAAAGGCTATTGAGGAAACTTAAGACACGCGGAATAGGAGGATAAATTTTTTCCTGGGTAGAGACATGGCTGACAAATAGGCAGCAGAGAGTTTGCATAAATGGGGAGAAATCAGAATGGGGGCACGTCACAAGCAGTGTTCCATAGGGGTCAGTGTTGGGCCCCTTGTTGTTCACAATCTACATGAGTAGTCACGAAAGCGCTTGGAATTTCACTACTCTTTCACAGGTGAGGTAGGGGTCGTCCTCGAAAAGGTTGGAAGGAGTAAGGGAGGTTTTGTGGGCGAGTGGCTTCGAATTCCAGCAGGCGTGCATGAGCGTCTTCGATAGGAGTGAATGGAGACGAATGGTATTTGGGACCTGACGATCTGTTGGAGTGTGAGCAGGATAATATTTAGTGAAGGGATTCAGGGAAACCGGTTATTTTTATATAGCCGGACTTGAGTCCTGGAAATGGGAAGCACAATGCCTGCACTTTAAAGGAGGGGTTCGGCGGGATATTAGCAGTTTGGAGGGATGTGTTGTATCTCTTTGTACGTATATGCTTCTAAACTGTTGTGTTCTGAGCACCTCTGCAAAAACAGTGATTATGTGTGAATGAGGTGAAAGTGTTGGATGATGATGAAAGTATTTTCTTTTTGAGGTTTTCTTTCTTTTTGGGTCACCCTGCCTCGGTGAGAGACGGCCGACTTGTTAAATATATATATATATATATATATATATATATATATATATATATATATATATATATATATATATATATATACGCAATAAGATCACAGTAAACAGGTGATTTCAGAATATGCAAAACAACCACTGTGAAAGAATAGTGAAATTCTACGCGCATTCGTGACTTCTGACATTATCAATGTGAGAAGTCACGAAACCGCTTGGGATTTCACTATTCTTTCACAATGGTTGTTTTGCACACACACACACATTATATATGTATATATATGTATATTATATATATATTTATATATATATATATATATATATATATATATATATATATATATATATATATTACACACACACACACACACACACACACACACACACACACACACACACACACACACACACACACACACACACACACACACACACAGCGTAGTTACTAAGTGAAAACTTTTCGGATGTTATTTTCTGTGTAGGATTATCCTGTTACGTTTCTAGATATGATATTCAACTTAAAAGAGTTAACTTGGTGGTTGCTTATACCAGTTTTACTCATGACTCTTTCCTGTGGGAAATTAATTTTTGTCTTCTTTCAGCAGTAAAGATGCTCACGTAGGGAGTGTCATCTTCGAGTCACTTCGTCTCTTGTCAATGATCACATTTTCATTGGGAAGAATATTTAATCTTTCTGGCATGACAATGTGGAAACGTTGAAACCTCCAGGACACCACTGTATATAGTTCTGTTGGTCCAGGTTGACCCTGAATTTAACACACACACACACACACACACACACACACACACACTGTACACTGTGTACGTCAGGCCCATACTGGAGTATGCAGCACCAGTTTGGAACCCACACCTGGTAAAGCAGGTCAAGAAATTAAAGTTTGTAACAAAGTTAGTCCCGGAGCTCAGGGGAATGTACTACGAAGAAAGGTTGAGAGAAATCGGACTGACGACAGGAGAGGAGGGTCAGGGGAGACATGATAACAACATACAAAATACTGCATGGAATAGATAAGGTGGACGGAGACAGGATGTTCCAGAGAGGGGACACAGAAACAAGGGGTCACAATTGGAAGCTGAAGACTCAGACGAGTCACAGGGATGTTAGGAAGTATTTCTTAAGTCATAGAGTTGCCAGGAAGTGGAATAGCCTAGCAAGTGATGTAGTGGAGACAGGAACCAAACATAGCTTTATGACGAGGTATGACAAAGCTAAGGGAGCAGAGAGAGAGAGAGGACCTAATAGCGATCAGTGAAGAGGCCGGGCCAGGAACTGAGTATCGACCCCTGCAAGCACAATTAGGTGACTACAATTAGGTGAGTACACACACACGTACACACACGTACACACACACACACACACACACACACACACACACACACACACACACACACACACACACACACACACACACACCTGGTAATGGGCGATTTTAACCCCAGGGAGATCGACTGGGAAAGCCTGGAGCCTCACGGGGGTCCGAAACATGGAGAGCCAAGATGATGGACGTGGTACTTAAAAACCTCATGCATCAACATGTCAGGGACACTACCAGAGAGAGAGGGGAGGATGAGCCAGCAAGACTGGATCTTGTGTTCACCCTGAGCAGTTCAAACATTGAGGACATCACTTACGAGAGGCCCCTTGGAGCTAGCGATCACGTGGTTCTGAGTTTTGATTATATAGCAGAGTTACAAGTGGAGAGGGTAACAGGAACTGAATGGGAAAAGCCAAACTATAAAAGGGGGGACTACACAGGTATGAGGAACTTCCTGCAGGAGGTTCAATGGGACAGAGAACTGGTAGGAAAATCAATAAACGAGATGATGGAATATGTAACAACAGAGTGCAAGGCGGCAGAGGAAAGGTTTGTTCCCAAGGGCAATAGAAATAATAGAAAGACCAAAGCGAGTTCTTGGTTTACCCCAAGGTGTAGAGAGGCAAAAAACTAAGTGCACCAGAGAATGGAAAAGGTACAGGAGGCAAATCAAAGACCAGATGATCAGGCTGAGGAAAGAAGGTGGGGAGCTCACAAGAAACGATCAAGAGGTATGTGAGGAGCTCAACATGAGATTTAAGGAAGTATTTACAGTGGAGACAGGAAGGCCTCTGGGAAGACAGAACAGAGGGGGACACCAGCAAGGAATATACCAACAAGTGATGGATGACATACATACAAATGAGGAGGTGAAGAAGCTGCTAAGGGACATCGATACCTCAAAGGCAATGAGACCGGACATCTCCCCGTGGGTCCTTAGAGAGGGAGTGGATATGCTGTGTGTGTGCCACTTACTACAATCTTCAACACATCCCTGGAAACTGGGCAACTACGTGAAGTAAGGAAGACGGCAAATGTTCCCATTTTAAAAAAAAGGAGACAGGAAAGAGGCACTAAACTATAGACCTGTGTCACTGACGTGTGTAGTATGCAAAGTTATGGAGAAGATTATCAGGAGGAGAGTGGTGGAGCACTTGGAATGGAACAAGAGTATAAACGCCAACCAGCACGGATTCATGGAAGGCAAATCCTGTGTCACAAACCTTCTGGAGTTTTATGATAAAGTAACAGAAGTAAGACACGTGAGGGGTGGGTTGATTGCATTTTCTTGGATTGCAAGAAGGCCTTTGACAGAGTTCCTCACAAGAGATTAGTGCAGAAGATAGAGGATCAGGCGCATATAACAGGAAGGGCACTGCAATGGATCAGAGAATACCTGACAGGGAGGTAACAACGAGTCATGGTACGTGATGAGGTATTATAGTGGGCACCTGTGACGAGCGGGGTCCCACAGGGGTCGGTCCTAGGACCAGTGCTGTTTTTGGTATATGTGAATGACATAATGAAAGAGTTAGACTCAGAAGTGTTCCTGTTCGCAGAAGATGTGAAGTTAATGAGAATTAAATCAGATGAGGATCAGGTAGAACTTCAAAGAGACCTGGACAGACTGGACACCTTGTCCAGGAACTGGCTTCTCGAATTTAACCCCGCCAAATGCAAAGTCGTGAAGATTGGGGAAGGTCACAGAAGACCGCAGACGGAGTATGGGCTAGGTGGCCAAAGACTGCAAAACACGCTCAAGGAGAAAGATCTTGGGGTGAGTATGACACCGAGCATGTCTCCGGAAGCACACATCAACCAGATAACTGCTGCAGCATATGGGCGCCTGGCAAACCTGATTATTATTATAATCAAGGGGGAAGAGCTAAACCCGGAGGATTATACAGCGCCTGGGGGGGATGTGGAAGGCATTCAGGCTTAATTCGGGGAACTGGAGCACAGATCCAATTCCCTAAATCAAGAGCCACTCACCAATGGCAAACCTGAGAACAGCGTTCCGATACCTTTGTAAGGAATCGTTCAGGGCACTGTACACCGTGTACGTCAGACCCATACTGGAGTATGCAGCACCTGTTTGGAACCCGCACTTGATCAAGCACGTCAAGAAATTAGAGGAAGTGCATAGGTTTGCGACAAGGTTAGTTCCAGAGCTAAGGGGAATGTCCTATGAAGAAAGGTTAAGGGAAATCAGCCTGACGACACTGGAGGACAGGAGGGTCAGGGGAGACATGATAACGACATATAAAATACTGCGCGGAATAGACAAGGTGGACAAAGACAGGATGTTCCAGGGAGGGGACACAGAAACAAGAGGTCACAATTGGAAGCTGAAGAGTCAGACGAGTCAAAGCGATGTTAGAAAGTATTTCTTCAGTCAAAGTTTTGTCAGGCAGTGGAATAGCCTAGAAAGTGACGTAGTGGAAGCGGGAACCATACATAGTTTTAAGGCGAGGTATGATAGAGCTCATGGAGCAGGGAGAGAGAGGACCCAGTAGCAACCAGTGAAGCGGCGGGGCCAGGAGCTAAGACTCGACCCCTGCAACCACAAATAGGCGAGTACACACCCACACACACAGTGTGCCACTCCGTCAGGTTGACGCTGCGATAGGACGAACTAATGCAATATGAAAGAGCCTTCAGTGAGCAGGAGAAAAGTTTAAAGAAACATTGCGTTAAAACTATTAAACTGGAGAGCTGAGGAAGGTGATAAGCGAGGCTGGTCTGGCTGGCGTCTTTCCCTGAAAGGGTTAGCCTTACAACACCTCATCACTGTGCTGATGTTCACGCTGTGAACCATTCGGTTGGTGCTTGCAGACCGATAGCGGCCCGCCGACCACCACTTTGAGCTGCACTGCCTTATACCAAGTTGCCGATGCCTTATAAATTTAGGTAGGAAGTAGTTTCTCGCACGTGTTCCTTTCCTACCCCCTCATCCCCATACTCGTGTACTACTTTCCTACCACCAGAGAAATTGTATTCATACAATACACAGAAACTAACGATGTTATTTACAACTATATCACCAGAGTCAGGGTTACCCCATTAAATGATTAACAAAGGCACTGAATAAATAGGATTTGAGAATTTTCGAGAACTTGTATATTTTATAGCTTAAACCTGAGCTCAGTGGCAATGTATCAGCAGTTCTATACGTTGAAAAAATTCTCTTTCCAGGAGGTTTTCTTATAACCTCGAAGCGTGTATTTATGTGAGTGTTTGCTCACTGGTACTCGAAGCTGCATACTCTTCTGGTAGGCTCTGAGTCTTTATATTTTAAAAAAAATTTATTTGTTATTTTCTGTTCTGTAGAAGTGTAATTCTTTTATAGATCCTGATGATGGCGACTGCTCACCAAAACAAAAACTTACCAAATTAATTAATTTAAAAAGAAATACTTCTCCTATTTACTTTCCTATCTACACCCCAACACACTCGTAATATGTGTATTACAGTGTGTGCGTGTGAAAACGAGTGTGTTACTGTATGATGTCATCATCGCTCCAGTAATACTGTTCGCAGTCTCTCTCTCTCGCACACTTTACACACTATATTTTCTCTCCTTTCTGACTTCTCTCCCAGGCCCTCAGCTCGTTATTCTCGACATGTCTTCTCACTCTGTCGTCTTCCGTGAGCACTGCTGACTACAATTTACCCAGCATAACATTCTCTATCTCTGGAGAGGCGTGTCAACATTCTTGAGATGGGGCTAAGGAAACTCTCTGAATATGCTATTCTTAGAGTACAAAAATTTTCCCCTCACTGATGTCAGTGTTGTCCTCTCTAGAAAAAGAGGGGTAACCACTAGGCTCAAGTTTCAATTCTTTGTTCCAGTGAAATATAATGTTTCCTTTGGGAATAGAGTTGTAGCGAGGCATATACATTTCACTAAGTGCTTCTTTCCGTCTCTTTATGAGTTCGTCCTAGGAAGGGTTGGATTGAGGGGATAAGAAAGACTGAGTACTTGCGTCTTAAACATCCAACTGGCTTGTGTAACCTTGTTGGATATTAGTGGACGCAAGTGGATTTTTGATTTGACGTGCTGCTGGAGTGTAAGCAAAGTAACATTTATGAAGGAAAGTACATACGCTCTGAAAGGATGATGGTGGATGTTGCATTTCGGTGGGTCATCTGAGTTCGGATGTCAGCACACTTCTGGAACATATTGAATGAATGATGGTGAACATGTTTCTTCTTTTTCTGTATGTATATATATATATATATATATATATATATATATATATATATATATATATATATATATATATATATATATATATATATATATTGTAACGTTGTTATTACGTTACTTAAATAAATGCTGGAGCCTAGGAGTCACAACTTGTCTACGGGGATTTTAAATATTAAAAATACTACTCTAAGCTTGTTTCTTCACGAAAAGCATTAAGTAAATGGTTAATACTTATTTTAACTATTAGGAAGGGCACATAAACTAACATACAAAAATATATTTATAGTAAACTTACACATACAACCTACCCTCTGCATATTACATAAACCCACTAGTACATTGGTACTAGTTACACTTACATACATAAAACAGAGGGGCTCCGACATCAGCCTCTTAGCCTGCAGGCAAAACATTATTATCTGTACTCTCCAGTACACAGGCCCCCGCACACTAGGACCTTACAGGTAAAATCGGGAGAGTACATACAAAATTATTAAACAACGTATGGCATAAACTTACCTTAAATACCACCCCCCCTACTCACACAAAATCCAAACCATGACGTCTTATGACGTTTTGCTCCAGCCACCGCTCTTCCGGTACTGACACACCTGTCCTCTCCTCTCCTCGCAACTATTCAAGACTAATACGCGTCCGGTTTCAGAACAAATCCCGTCACTGACAGTTTAATGGGTTGTTTTTTATACACATTTCCTAGAGTGCCCTGCGTAATATATATATATATATATATATATATATATATATATATATATATATATATATATATATATATATATATATATATATATATATATTAGTTTGCAAAAAAATCCCGAACAAGCGATGCAAGATCAAAACTACCACGGAGGGAGTTGAAAGACAGCTCTAGGCCTTTCGTGTTGCTATCAACATATCATCAGTAGCTTGCAATGTTGCAGAAAAAAGGATGAAATCCGAGCAAAAACGTTCAGAGTGAGCGTTTTTGCTACAATTCTAGCAAAATTAATCTCTTGAAATCACTGGAATAACGAGGATCATTATAAATAGAAAGAAAATTTTTTCGAAGGTTATATGACAAAATCTCTGATAAGCATGTCGCCAGAAGCGAACACATTTCTTTTGTGCGACTGTCCTGTGTTTCGTCAAATAAAAACAAAAGAGAAGAGCCGGTGAATACGCTTTGGCCTCGGCTTTTGATGTCCAATTTAGGCAAGAAATTATTTCTATGTCTGCGTTAATATGAAGGTGTATTTTTATAAAACAATTTTTAAAAAAAATACGAAAACCTCAGTAATGAAAAACTTTAAAATTGTACTTAAATGCCTAAACAAATAGGCTTATTTATCCAAGTACAGAGAGAACGTCAAGAAAATTTAAAATGCAATGTTTCGACAGGTATAGATAAACAAAGACACGTAAGATAGAAGAACAAAGACAGATAATGTAGAACAAAAACAGGTATAACAAAGATATTATAGGCAGGTATTATGTAACAAAGACAGGTATAATATAACAAAGACAGGCATAACAAAGACAGATATAACAACGACAGGCATAACAAAGACAGGCTTAATATAACAGCAGTGACTGTATTTGTTGCTGCAGTGATTTGTTTGTTGTAGAGGTGATTGTTCGACAAATTTAGAAAACTGACAAACTGATAAGAAAGACTTGCAAAACTTGGGTATCAGAGATGATTGTTGCAGCAGAGGTGTGTGTTGCAGCAGAGGTGTATGTTGCAGCAGAGGTGTATGTTGCAGCAGAGGTGTATGTTGCAGCAGAGGTGTATGTTGCAGCAGAGGTGTGTGTTGCAGCAGAGATGTGTGTGTTGCAGCAGAGGTGTGTGTTGCAGCAGAGATGTGTGTGTTGCAGCAGAGGTGTGTGTTGCAGCAGAGATGTGTGTGTTGCAGCAGAGATGTGTGTGTTGCAGCAGAGGTGTGTGTTGCAGCAGAGGTGTGTGTTGCAGCAGAGGTGTGTGTTGCAGCAGAGGTGTGTGTTGCAGCAGTGGTGTGTGTTGCAGCAGTGGTGTGTGTTGCAGCAGAGGTGTGCGTTGCAGCAGAGGTCTGCGTTGCAGCAGAGGTGTATGTTGCAGCAGAGGTGTGTGTTGCAGCAGAGGTGTGTGTATTGCAGCAGAGATGTGTGTGTTGCAGCAGATATGTGTGTGTTGCAGCAGAGATGTGTGTGTTGCAGCAGAGATGTGTGTGTTGCAGCAGAGATGTGTGTGTTGCAGCAGAGATGTGTGTGTTGCAGCAGAGATACGTGTTTATAAAAGCAGAGATGTGTGTTACAGCAGAGATGTTGCAACAGAGACGTGTGTTGCAGCAAAGATGCGTGTTAAAGCAGAGATGGGCGTTGCAGCAGTGATGTGCGTGTTGCAGCAGTAATGTTGGAACTGCAGCGATGATTGTGTTTATTGCAAAAGAGATTATGTATTTGATACAGCAGAGATGTGTGTATTGATTAAAGGAGAGATGGGTGTTGCAGCAGTTATGTGTGTTTGTACCAGCAGTGACTCTGCTAGTTGGAACAGCAATGTGCGAGTTGAAGCGGTAATTGTGTTTGTTGCAGCAGTGATGTGTGTGTTTGTTGCAGCAGAGATATATGTGTTTAAAAGCAGAGATGTGTGTCGCTGCAGTGATGTGTGTTTAAAAGCAGAGATGCGTGTTGCAGCAGTGATGTGTGTGTTTGTTGCAGCAGAGATATATGTGTTTAAAAGCAGAGATGTGTGTCGCTGCAGTGATGTGTGTTTAAAAGCAGAGATGCGTGTTGCAGCAGTGATGTGTGTGTTTGTTGCAGCAGAGATATATGTGTTTAAAAGCAGAGGTGTGTGTCGCTGCAGTGATGTGTGTTTAAAAGCAGAGATGCGTGTTGCAGAAGTGATGTGTGTGTTTAAAAGCAGAGGCGTGTGTTGCAGCAGAAGTGGATATTTATTAAAGCAGAGATGCGTGTTGCAGCAGTGATGTGTGTGTTTGTTGCAGCAGTGGCAAGAGCGCCGCCGCCGTGCAAGTTACTGCAGTTATTCATGGGTGGAGTGCATTAGTGGGGAAGAGAGGAGGTCAGACACTAGGCTGGTAAGTGGGTTCTGTGGTGGTGGTGTTGGTGGTGAAGGTGGGGTGGTAGTAGTGTGGGTGGGGTGGTGGTAATGAGGTTGGGGTGGTGGTAATGAGGGTGGGGTGGTGGTAGTGAGAATGGGGTGGTGGTAGTGAGGATGGGTAGTGAGGGGGGGTGGTAGTGGTGAAGGTGGAGTGGTAGTGATAAAAGTGTGGGTGGTAGTGGTGAAGATGGGGTGGTAGTGATGAAGGTGGAGTGGTAGTGATAAAAGTGTGGGTGGTAGTGGTGAAGATGGGGTGGTAGTGCGAAGATGGGGTGGTGGTAGTGAGAGTGGGGTGGTGGTAGTGGTAGTGAGGGTGTCGTGATAGTACTGAGGGTGGGGTGGTGGTAGTGAGGGTGGGTAATGAAGGTTGGGTGATAGTAAAGGTGGGGTGGTAGTGATGAAGGTGGGGTGGTAGTGATAAAGGTGGGGTGGTAGTGGTGAAAGTGGGGTGGTAGTAATAAAGGTGGGGTGGTAGTAATGAAGGTGGGGTGGTAGTGATGAAGGTCGGGTGGTAGTGATGAAGGTCGGGTGGTAGTGATGAAAGTGGGGTGGTAGTGAAGGTGGGGTAGTAGTGGTGAAGGTGGGGTGGTAGTGATAAAGGTGGGGTGGTAGTGATGAAGGTGGGGTGGTAGTGAGGTTGGTGGGGTGGTTGTTAGGAAGGTGGGGTGGTAGTGAGGAAGGTGGGGTGGTAGTGAGGAAGGTGGGGTGGTAGTGAGGAAGGTGGGGTGGTAGTGAGGAAGGTGGGGTGGTAGTGAGGAAGGTGGGGTGATAGTGAGGAAGGTGGGGTGGTAGTGATGAAGGTGGGGTGGTAGTGATGAAGGTGGGGTGGTAGTGATGAAGGTGGGGTGGTAGTGATGAAGGTGGGGTGGTAGTGAGGAAGGTGGGGTGGTAGTGAGGAAGGTGGGGTGGTAGTGAGGAAGGTGGGGTGGTAGTGAGGAAGGTGGGGTGGTAGTGAAGGTGGGGTGGTAGTGAAGGTTGGGTGGTAATGATGAAGGTAGGGTGGTACTGATGAAGGTGGGGTGGTACTGATGAAGGTGGGGTGGTAGTGAGGAAGGTGGGGTGGTAGTGAGGAAGGTGGGGTGGTAGTGAGGAAGGTGGGGTGGTAGTGAGGAAGGTGGGGTGGTAGTGAAGGTGGGGTGGTAGTGATGAAGGTGGGGTGGTAGTGATGAAGGTGGGGTGGTAGTGAAGGTGGGGTGGTATTGAGGAAGGTGGGGTGGTAGTGAGGAAGGTGGGATGGTAGTGAGGAAGGTGGGGTGGTAGTGAAGGTGGGGTGGTAGTGAAGGTGGGGTGGTAGTGAAGGTTGGGTGGTAATGATGAAGGTGGGGTGGTAGTGATGAAGGTGGAGTGGTAGTGATAAAGGTTGGGTGGTAGTGATGAAGGTGGGGTTGTAGCGATAAAGGTGGGGTGGTACTGATGAAGGTGGGGTGGTACTGATGAAGGTGGGGTGGTACTGATGAAGGTGGATTGGTAGTGATGAAGGTGGAGTGGTAGTGATGAAGGTGGGGTGGTACTGATAAAGGTGGGGTGGTAATGATAAAGGTGGGGTGGTAATGATAAAGGTGGGGTGGTAATGATAAAGGTGGGGTGGTAATGATAAAGGTGGGGTGGTAATGACAAAGGTGGGGTGGTAGTGATAAAGGTGGGGTGGTAATGATAAAGGTGGGGTGGTAGTGATAAAGGTGGGGTGGTAGTGATAAAGGTGGGGTGGTATTGAAGGTGGGGTGGTAATGATGAAGGTGGGGTCGTAGTGATGAAGGTGGGGTTGTAGCGATAAAGGTGGGGTGGTAATGATAAAGGTGGGGTGGTAATGATAAAGGTGGGGTGGTATTGAAGGTGGGGTGGTAGTGATAAAGGTGGGGTGGTAGTATTAATTGTTTTTCGGCGGTGGCGACGGCGGTGCAAACACAGAGTTACTAACTTACTTGAATGTCATATACACATTCACCCAACCCTCGTAGTTGGAAAAGCAAGTAGACATGATGAAAAATCGGCTCAACCTGATGTTAAGACACGACCTGCACACAGAGATGCTGTGAGAAAAGTACGACCATGGCCAGGTGGAGGCGGTGAAAATTCCACCACAGCACCAATACCGCGGTGTGTGTGTGTGTGTGTGTGTGTGTGTGTGTGTGTGTGTGTGTGTGTGTGTGTGTGTGTGTGTGTGTGTGTGCGCGGGCGCGCGCGCAGTGCCAATATGAGGGGAAAACATCAAAGACACACGTCCTCGCTGCTGACACAACAGTGACACTCGTGACGTTTCCCCCCGGCTCGTTCAGGCACTGGGCTCGTCTGCTTCCCTGCTACGTATTGGCACTATGCTTGTTTGTCTGCTTCCATCGCACGTGCCAGCACTGTAATTGCTTGTCTGCTTCTCACGAATATAAATGATTTCTTATTGATTATTTGCGTTCATTAACAACAAATGAATTAAAATATAATATCAGAGAATGAGTCTTAAAAACTATTTATTTGAAACTGAAATATATTTTAAGTGTGCATAAATCATGTTTTAAAAGACCATCCTCTAGAGAACGTCGGTATTTCACTGTGGCTCAAGACTCGTACGTGTGGTGGCCTGGTGGCTAAAGCTCCCGCTTCACACACGGAGGGCCCGGGTTCGATTCCCGGCGGGTGGAAACATTTCGACACGTTTCCTTACACCTATCGTCTTGTTCACCTAGCAGCAAATAGGTACCTGGGTGTTAGTCGACTGGTGTGGGTCGCATCCTGGGGGACAAGATTAAGGACCCCAATGGAAATAAGTTAGACAGTCCTCGATGACGTACTGACTTTCTTGGGTTATCCTGGGTGGCTAACCCTCCGGGGTTAAAAATCCGAACGAAATCTTATCTTATCTTAAAGGTTACCAGGAGAAATCCTGGTAAGTTCCCTCATAATTGCAACTGTGCTGCTATAATTTAAGTCGTACAAATAGTTTTCTTTACATCCACCCTCACAGAACTGAAATTTCTTTCGAAAAACATATTACGTTCCTCATTTAAAAATCACATCTTACAAAATGAGATGTTGTTAAACTACTCTCAGTAAGTTTTCTACACACGTGTCGGTCTCCCACACACATGTGTAGGTCTTCCACACACGTGTCGGTCTTTCACACACGTGTAGGTCTTCCACACACGTGTTGGTCTTCCATATACATGTGTAGTTCTTCCACATACATGCGTAGGTCTTACACACACATGTGTAGTTCTTCCACACACCTGCATAAACGCTAAAAACCCTTATGCTACCTCCATTCCTTTTCAGTGTGGTGCTGTAGTGCGGCTGTAGTCAAGCGCTTTATGCTGGAGTTGCTGGAGATTCATAATCTATTTTAAGATATTCTGAAAGTATACTTTATTAAATCAAATAAACTAAATCCATACACAAAATGTACGTGGTGGGATGAGGAAAAAAAAAAAAACATTCAAACGACGGACAGGAGGTTTCTCATGATATTTTTCTGAAGCATTTATATTTATTTTTTATATCTACAGATGGACCTTGTATGTATATATAATACATATATATATATATATATATATATATATATATATATATATATATATATATATATATATATATATATGTGTCATGCCGAATATGTAAAACTGGTCAATTAGTATGAACTCATATAAAATTAAGTTCTTTCTGAAATTTTCTCTTATACGTTTAAAAATAATTTTTTTTCATTAATGTTAATGTAAAAATTTTTAATTTTGCACCAAAAGTATCTTAAAAAACTTACCTAACCATATTATATTAAGAACAATTTATTTTAGCCTAACCCAACTAAATATATTTTAAGTACGGTTACAGTAATTTAATACTAAACAGACACAATGAAATATATTTTTTTTCGTAATGTTTAAAACGATTTTGGCGAAATTATTGCATACACAAATTTTCACTTGTCCTATATGGCAAGATGAGCGTTGCTATTTAAGCCAAGATCGCAAGTTCTGCCTATTCGGCACGATATATAATTATATGCAAAACAACCACTTTTTGAAAATCAATTGGATGGTTAAAATCTCTCACATGAGTAAATAGAGCATTGGAATCTTGTCCAGTTCTAATGCTATATTTATGTTGTTTTAATCTTAGTTCGAGACTTTTACCAGTTTGACGGTAATAAACTTTATTTATTTACTCATGCGAGAGATTTTAACCATCCAATTGATTTTCAAAAAGTTGAGAAAGTAGTATCAAGCAAGTCCATGGTCGACAGGAATATAATTGAATCTTGTTTCATAAAAAGCAGTTTTGACAATAATATGAATATTTCCTTTGGTTTATATAAATTAAATCCATTTATGATTAATAGAATTTGAGAAGAATTTAATAATACATTGGACAAATAATAAATTTTAAAATTCTTAATTCTTGGGTAGAACAGTTTGTTTGTGGGTTGTGTGAAGGACCTGTCTAGTTTGGCCAGCGGACCTGCTGTAGTGTTCCCTTTCTTATGAGTCGCGCGTCAGGTGTTGCTTTGTTGTGGGATGTGATAGTGAGGTGTGGTCTAGACCCTTTATATGCCTTCCTATATATATATATATATATATATATATATATATATATATATATATATATATATATATATATATATATATATATATATATATTGCAGGTGTATGGTGTAGGAGGTAGGTTACTGAAAGCAGTGAAGAGTTTTTACGAGGATAGTGAGGCTCAAGTTAGAGTATTTAGGAAAGAGGGAAATTATTTCCCAGTAAAAGTAGGCCTTGGACAAGGATGTGTGATGTCACCGTGGTTGTTTAATATATTTATAGATGGGGTTGTAAGAGAAGTAAATGCGAGGGTCTTTGCAAGAAGCGTGGAGTTAAAAGATAATCACACATAAAGTGGGAGTTGTCACAGTTGCTCTTTGCTGATGACACTGTGCTCTTGTGAGATTCTGAAGAGAAGTTGCAGAGATTGGTGGATGAATTTGGTAGGGTGTGCAAAAGAAGAAAATTAAAATTGAATACAGGAAAGAGTAAGGTTATGAGGATAACAAAAAGATTAGGTGATGAAAGATTGGATATCAGATTGGAGGGAGAGAGTATGGAGGAGGTGAATGTATTCAGATATTTGGGAGTGGACGTGTCAGCGGATGGGTCTATGAAAGATGAGGTGAATCATAGAACTGATGAGGGGAAAAGGGTGAGTGGTGCACTTAGGAGTCTGTGGAGACAAAGAACTTTGTCCTTGGAGGCAAAGAGGGGAATGAATGAGAGTATAGTTTTACCAACGCTCTTATATGGGTGTGAAGCATGGGTGATGAATGTTGCAGCGAGGAGAAGGCTGGAGGCAGTGGAGATGTCATGTCTGAGGGCAATGTGTGGTGTGAATATAATGCAGAGAATTCGTAGTTCGGAAGTTAGGAGGAGGTGCAGGATTACCAAAACTGTTGTCCAGAGGGCTGAGGAAGGGTTGTTGAGGTGGTTCGGACATGTAGAGAGAATTGAGCGAAACAGAGTGACTTCAAGAGTGTATCAGTCTGTAGTGGAAGGAATGCGGGGTAGGGGTCGGCCTAGGAAAGGTTGGAGGGAGGGGGTAAAGGAGGTTTTGTGTGCGAGAGGCTTGGACTTCCAGCAGGCATGCGTGAGCGTATTTGAAAGGAGTGAATGGAGACAAATGGTTTTTAATACTTGACGTGTTGTTGGAGTGTGAGCAAAGTAACATTTATGAAGGGGTTCAGGGAAACCGGCAGGCCGGACTTGAGTCCTGGAGGTGGGAAGTACAGTGCCTGCACTCTGAAGGAGGGGTGTTAATGTTGCAGTTTAAACTGTAGTGTAAAGCACCCTTCTGGCAAGACAGTGATGGAGTGAATGATGGTGAAAGTTTTTCTTTTTTAGGGCCACCCTGCCTTGGTGGGAATCGGCCAGTTTGATAATAAATAAATATATAAATATATATATATATATATATATATATATATATTATATATATTAATGAAATCACTAAACAAGTGATACTGAATCATTTACCAAACTGCGGCAGGCCAAGGTTCGACCCCACAACACATTGTCCGGCCTCAAGAGACAAAACGTTCTTGTCACCTTATCCACTCCGCCATCGATCCTACAAACAATATGAGCCTAGCGAGCTAGGCTTGCTTCGTGTTGCGAGGACACTCGTGGCAGTGGATGCTCAAGGATTAATTTCAGCCTCCTCCTGTTTGAATACCCGCCTCAACAAGCAGTCTATATAGCAATGGTAGTGCCTTTCTCACTCTATCATTGGCTCTCCTTTTGCACTCTCTTACCACTCTCTTCACCTTTCTTTTACTCTCCATATACTTTGCCCTTCTTATATCACCTCTGCTTTGTAAAACCTCTCATAAGTTACCTTTTTCTCTTTCATCACACCCTTTCCTCATCATTCCACCAATCACTCCTCTTTCCTCCTGCACTCACCCTCCTATAGCCACAAACGTCAGCCCCACATTCTAACACTGCATTTTTAAACTGTCCCATCCCTCTTCAACTCCCATCCCCCCACTACCAATACTTGCACTAGCCCACCTTTCATCTAATAGTTGCTTATATCTCACCCCAACTTCCTCCTCCCTTAGTTTATAAACTTTCACCTTTCTCTTACTTTCTGTTGCCATTTTTCTTTTTTCCCATCTACCTCTTACTCTAACTGTAGCTACAACTAAATAATGATCCGATATATCCGTTGCCCCTCTATAAACATGTACATCCTGAAGCCTACCTATCAACCTTTTATCCAACAATTCATAATCTAACAAACTACATTCTTTGTATGCTATATCATATCCTGTATACTTATTTATCCTCTTCTTTTTCATAAAATATGTATTAAAATATTAAAATAATTAAAATAAATATATTACTGATTAAATGCAAAGATTTTAATCGTGAAAATAGAACGTAAGAGAAATTAACATGCTCAGCTGACACAGATTCCTTTTCTGAACCACAAGTAGTAATCTTCGTAGAGATCAATAGGCGAGTAAGCCAGACATGGCATTAATCTCGTTTTTTTCCAGTCTGAAAGCATATTATTACCAGACTTTGATTAAGAAGTCAACCAGTACTAGTAATATCCAACAAAGGTCATAAGAGGAAATGAGAAGTTGAATACTTGCAACAACAGAGTTGATTTTTTTTCATACAGTCTTCCACATCACGTCCTAGGTAAGGAGAGCATCTACAAAGACGAGGTTCAATGTAAGAACGTCTAATGATTACCATCCGGAGAAAAAGAAGGAATAGGAGGAGCAATAACAGCAGGAAGAGGGAGGCAAACAGGAGGAGGAGGAGAGAAGAAGGTAAAGAAAAGTTAGAAGTTGAAGAAGAAAAAGGAGAGGTGCGTATAGAAAGAGGACGAGAGGGAGGAGAATAATTAAAAGGTCTGAATGAAAGCCCCAGACTAGAACTCCACACGAAGTTTGATTAGAGGAAATCAGTGATGACTGCGTGAGGTATGAGACGCCAGAGGCCACCAGGGCCTCTCAACCCCATACAAACCTTCATTTACAGATTAGAGCCACACAATGAAAAATATAATTGGTTCTTCTTGTCTGCACTAGAACAATAAAATATGTGGTATAATATTCAAATTGAATAGGAGAGAGAGAGAGACAGAGAGAGATGAAGGTGTATGAGGAAAGATAGGTAGCAGAGGACTTGAAAGTCGACACTGAGGCTCTTTGCTGAGACCTACATTTTTCTAGATTAAAGACTATCGCGTATTATCTTGGTGTATAAGTCAAGGATAGGAAAGCGAAAGGTTCTCTTCCCACTATCCACCCCTTCCGGCCACTGCCAGCATGAAAAAAATTATGGCATACCGTATTGGAGAATTTACGGGAGAGATGGAAATGGGTCACAAACGCATTTACTAAATTAGAAATTTTACTATCTTATTTTTCTCCACGGCCATTCACAAGGCTGTACCAGTGGTGCTACGTCAGGTTTCCGCGGTTCTGCTATGATTATCACAACCCCTTACGTTTACCATTACCCGGTGGGCTCAATTTCAACTTATAATCCTGGTGCAGTTACTGAACAAACAACTGGAATCCTGTGACTTCTGATTGTCTCGTCTGTTCTATGTATATGACGGTCCTCGAGGGATTACAATGGGCTTAGTGGGGCTTTAATGAGTGGTTGAGCGAGGCAGAGAGTGTATTAGATACCACCTCGCTCCTGTCCTCCCTGGTTACCTGACCTGAGGTATGTTGGTCGCTCCCTCCTCTCCAACCTCTCCCTATACGAGACCTGCCCTCCAGCCTCACTTTCTGCTGCGAGTAGACCTTGCTAGAAGATTCATCAGCATCATGCAATGTCGACGTCGCTCCAGTGAAGTCCGACTTCCTTAACTAAACTTACGTCACTATTGAAATCGTCCAATTCACACTAAGCCACTGGCTTTACAAAGTATGATGGCATCTCGTTCGTGTTGTCTTTGAATTAATTGATAAGGGTTCTGAGTCTCTTCTGATCTGCTCTGCTTTAAGTCATTAGTTCCCATACAAGTCATACAAATCAGTTTCTGGTGTGTTTCGCATCACCTCTGCAAATGTTCATGTGCTTGCTGGTGCAATAATATGATTTCTGTATTCTCTCTCTCTCTCTCTCTCTCTCTCTCTCTCTCTCTCTTTCTTCCACCAGGAAAGAGATAAAAAGAGACAGACACAGGAACAGAGAGAGAAAGAGGGCGAGTGTGTGTTTTACTCTGGGTTCTTGGCCTCACACAGACAATCAGGTGGGGGTGTTGCGCTAAATTCGCAATGGCTCCGGATTTTAGCTATACCTACTATTTTATAACATTTAAAACTGTAAATTTGCCACTTTTAATAGTTTCCTTATCTGTTTGTGAATCTTTAAATGACCGACTGAAATATAAGACATTTCTAAAATAATTACAGTTTCTGTAACCATTTTAATTAAATAGCTATTTTTAAAATTATTCATGTAACTGATGTTCCGTCATTTTCGAGAAAGAAAACAAACATTTATTAGAGAAATGAACAATCTATCACTCTTTATCTCTCAGTCTTACTCCACCATTCTCACTCTACCACTCTTCACCACCCTCCCTCCACGAGCCTAGAGCGGGTGGAGTAAGTGAAACATGGCAGGCTCCCGCCGTAGAGTTTCACAGGCGAGTATTTTTCCCACCTGGCTCCTTATTTCAGTTTTTCTGTCGGTAACCTGCGACGAGTGTCGCAATTTTCCATACTGTCGCAGCCCGAAATTCTAAAAGCACTGCAAGTAGCGTATTAGGCATTCAGCGCAGGCAATGTTGAAGGCTCAATCCTCCATCCAGTAATCCTAAGCCTTTCTTTAAGTGGTTAAGCTACAGTAGAGCGTCTCTGGTTTTCAAAGTTTCATAATTTGACCTATCATTTTCCTGTATTTATTATGTTTGCTTTATTTTGTTTTATAATTGCTTTATAATTTTGCTTTATAAGTGTATAAAAAACGAGGTGACTTTCCAATTAATACCAGAGAAGGCTCCATAAAAATCGAGGCGACTTTCAAAATAGATAAGGAAAAGCATTTAGCACGAGTGTTGAATATACAATATTGTGCACCATTACTCTGTGTTGCACTTTAAGTGGTTTTTGTAGTTGGAAATCCTACATTATTCATCCTACATCTAATGATGTGGTCTATACTTTTTTATGTGGTGGACCGAAAAACTCAAGAGGAAAGCCTCGGTCACATATAATACAAAAAGCGTGGCTGCACACATACCAATAGTCTAACGGAACTGCCGCGCTCACTTCATGTATTAATGTAGTCGTGTGCACCAGTGGTCGTGCTCACCAAAAAGTTCGTGCGTACATGAAATCGTATGTAACGAGAGGATTTGCTGCATCGAATTGTATTACACCAGATTCCGTATACAGTCGAGGTTGTGTGCACCAGATGCTTTGTGTAACTGGAAGTCGTTGCACCAGGAGGTATTAAACATGAGGAGGTCGTGTGCACCTGCATCCCGTGTGTAGTACGTTAATGTGGTATTGTATCTCCGTAGAGTTTCACAAGGCATTTAATTTTTGACGTATTTTGCGAGTCTTTTAAGTTGACATCTCTGTCTCAGGTCAGACTTATCAGACAAGGACAATTACTCATCACAATCTGAATGATCAGGACCTGCAGTGACAGTCTGGATGACCAGACCCTGTAATCACAATCGGGATGATCAGGCCCTGCAAACACATCTAGACGATCAGGCCCAGCAGACAATCTGGACCATCAGGCCCTGCAATCACGATCTGGATGATTAAACCCTACAATCACAACGCGGGTGATCAGTCACTCCAGTTACAACCTGGACGATCGGCAATTTCAGTCATAGACAGGATGATCAGTCACTTCAGTCACAACATGGATGATCACGTACTCCAGTCACAACCTGGATCACTCACAACTTAAACGATTAAGTACTCCAATCACAACTTGTATGATCAAGCAGTCCAGTCACAGCCTGGAGGAACAGTCATTCCACTGACAGCCTGGATGAACAAGCGCTTCAAATTTCCTTCGCTAATGCCTGTCTTTTGACAACATTGCTTATATTAAGAGAACTGTTGATCTCAGATGTGACAATCATTCATATACCTGCTAACTGCTGTTCAGTTAGCATGGTCTTAATTAATATTAAGAGCACTGCAGACTTGAAAATGGTTCAGCTAGAACCGAGTGTTGCCTCTTCAAATTGTTTCATTCATGTTAAGCCCTAAACCAGTGATTCTCAACCAGGGGTAAATTTACCCCTTGGGGGTGAAAAATTACATAACAAGGGGTAAATATTTGATGTGCCTGATAATTGAATAATAATTCAATTCAATTTCACTTTGTAAAATGTGTGTGTGTGTGTGTGTGTGTGTGTGTGTGTGTGTGTGTGTGTGAGAGAGAGAGAGAGAGAGAGAGAGAGAGAGAGAGAGAGAGAGAGAGAGAGAGAGAGAGAGAGAGAGAGAGAGAGAGAGAATGATAAGAATGTTGTGTGAATAATAGTCAAATGACTAATTCATAATTATTCTTAATTATTTCTTTTTGTATGGAAGTGGTAAATTGAAGAATATATCAAGCTGAGGAGGTTAATGATGGAGGAAAAGTTGAGACTCACTGTCCATGTGGGTCATTCAGTGTATGATATGGTGGAGGCTCGATCCTCCGTCTGCTTGAGCGCGAAACAGACGCGCTTCCTATTTGTACTCATTTACAGTAATACGGACAAGGAGATGCTTGCACATGAAGCCATAAAAGATAATTAGGTGACAACGCTCTGATTTACCTAAAACGAAAATAATAATGAAAAAAAAAAAGTTTTTTTTTTTTGTTTACGACATGAAATTTTTCCAGCCACGGAACTGTGGCTGGAACAATTCGCTTTGTTCCAGCCACGGTATTGGGACTTGCACGAAGCCACTGCGGTCGTCATGCCTCGCTGAACTACGCCTTCCAAGCAGCAAAAATTTCTCTCTCCTGAGCGACGTTGACGGCAACTGTTCTACGGTAAGAATAAAAAAGGACCTTCCACGAGCTAAGCCGTGGAAACTTGCCAAACTCTCCTGTAATACTAGCTTAGGTATGCCAGGAGAGTTTCTGTCACTCGGAAGATATTGCATAATCTCTTTTACAAAATTCGGAAAATTCTTATTATGATTTTGTCTCCTTCCTCTTGGTCGTTTTATCTTCCCGCAAGCTTCCTCTTCTTCCTCTTTAGCCTTCTTTTTCTTCCTCTCTCTCTCTCTCTCTCGTATTTCTGAAGCAATATCTTTGAACACAACTCTCTCCCCCGGGTGGGATTCGAACCTGCTACTCGAAGGACCAAAGCTCATAAAAGTGTAATATGTAGCAGACTTTGTGTACAGTGTACACTGGTGGCTGCGTTGCTTGGATGACTCCTGGTGTCATCCAAGTTTAATGTAAGAAACCTTATTAACTTTGTTGTAAAGGGTCGCTAGGAGAATACTACCCTCCCTAAATTATAAATGCATTATTACATATTTTTTGTATTCTTTGGTATGTTGACACACAAGGTACTTTTAATTCCTTTGTCCTGGCTTAATGGAATTATTAAATGTATTAAGGGATATGCCCTCCCTTTGTAAGGGTAGCATGTAAAGCTAAAGGGAGAGAGGAAGGGTCAGCGCTTGAGAAAGCTGATAGGAAGGTAGGGGGGGGGTTGGTGGGAAGGAGAGAGAGAGAGAGAGAGAGAGAGAGAGAGAGAGAGAGAGAGAGAGAGAGAGAGAGAGAGAGAGAGAGAGAGAGAGAGAGAGAGAGAGAGAGAGCGCAAGTGATGGAGAGGGAAGGAGGGTGGAGAGAGGGAGGGATGAAGGTAATCAGAGGGCGTGCCTTGCACTCGACATGCTCTGCGACATATATGGCAAGGCATCCTGGCTGCCGAGGAAGCTGATGGCGTCCGGATAGCAGGAAGGCGCCGCTCTGGTGCCAGACTCAGGGATTTCGCCCAACCTGCCTCCTTCACCGTCTGTTTCTGTACCTCAGAGGTAAATAGTCTTAATGGTGGTGGTGATGGTGATGGTGATGGTGATGGTGATGGTGATGGTGGTGGTGGTGGTGGTGGTGGTGGTGGTGGTGGTGGTGGTGGTGGTGGTGGTGGTGGTGGTGGTGGTGGTGGTGGTGGTGGTGGCGGCGGCGGCGGCGGCGACGGCAGTGCTGCTGTAGAGGAAATGAACTTATAAGTGATCCTGTAATGCTGAACAAGTATTAAGTATACAAGTCAATAGAATCAGATAGAGACAAATAAATGATGGCCATGCAGCGGTTAAACAACTGCAGTGAAATAGGTAAACGAGGAAAACTGAAATTTCAGACAATCCTCAAAATACTGCCAAATGAGCAAACACACGTAACACCAACGTAGCCTTTCTTCACTTCACTGGTCACACCTTTTACGGACAGCTTACTCATTCCTTACCTCCAGCACACACACACACACACACACACACACACACACGTGGCAATATTGTCGTACTTTATCCCCTAAAACACATTTTATTATGCATCGTTGTCGCATTTTATATCTAGAACACATGCCTATTTCACAACAGTCTTGTGCTTTACCCCCTTAAGCACACACAAGTGTTTCATCTGTCCTGCACCTTACCTCTAGAACACGAAGACAAACTTACAGTTAAACGAGGATTTATATTTTACTCCTCATCCATGATACTTCTCCACTGTTGCTTCAAATTGCATTTTTGCTCACTAACCAGCTCCACTTCAGTTTCAGGAGGACATTTAATTTATTCGCTCATCACGTTGCCTCTGCAAAGATCTCAACGTTTTGTGACCATAAAGAATTATGTAAGTGCTATATGGGCACTAACGCGAATGGTTTAGGTCGCAATTCAGCATGTTATACCGCGTCTACACAAGTCTAGACAACAGTAGCCTAGACCACAGAAGTCTAGACCACAAAGTTTAGATCACAGAAGTCTAGACCACAGATGCCTAGACCACAGAAGCCTAGACCACAGAAGTCTAGACCACAGAAGTCCAGATCACTTGATGAAGATTTTGTTGGGGTAAAGCTGCCAAAAATAAGTAATGTAGAGCTAAGTGCCGGGAAAGATACGTGATCTTGGGATAAAATACGGGAATGCTGCCAGAGAGATAAGCGATCTAAGGTTAAGCTGCGGGAAAGCTGCCAGGAGGTGGATAAATAACATAATCAGTTTCTCCAGTGTTTGATGGATAACAACTTAGTTTAGAGAGCGAGTGATGAAGCGAGCGATGAAATATTTACTCGATTCTTGCCTTAAAGTCTGTTTATTTTGAGTCGTGCATTTTGTTAGTTTGAATTTTGATGTAGTTTACGTTGCAGTTGTTGCTTCTTTTGTTTTCATCCGTAACTATCATACCCTCTTTCAGCTAAGCTGAAATATGTGAAATTAAATCTTAAATTTATGAACACATACTTATATATTTTTCATCACTTCTTTCATGTGGAGTTTTCTTAGTTTCATAAATATAAACTTTTTGATATATCGTTAAAAAGCACACGCAATCGGTATTGAGAAATCTTATATGTGGATGTATTTTCATACTACGTGAGGTATATGACCCGCAGTATATATATACTGAGAATTTAATTTAATCGCAGTTTTATGGATTAAAGTAACCTTGACCTTTGGTGAACAGGTTACAAGCAGTTATTATGACCCACGTGTAGTCGATAGGCTTGAAACCCAATTAACCAAACAACCAGGGAAGGGGGCGCACCAAACCTGTAAGAATCATGAAGCGTTCGGAGAATGGGAGGTAACATTGTTTTAATCGAGGAAGGAGAGATTAGCTACAACTCCTTGGATAAAGAACCCTTTGAGATGATCCTATATGTTTCAGTTTTATTTATCGGGTCTTGATCTCCAAGCAGGGCATTTAAAACTCTCAGAGAGATGTCATCCTACCGTGTTCCAGCACCTAGTCTCTATCTGTCTCTGTCTGTCTGTCTGTCTGTCTGGCTCTCTCTCTCTCTCTCTCTCTCTCTCTCTCTCTCTGTCGTAGCACCCAGCGTCTTTTTTTTTGTCAGCACCGATCTTCTCTCTCTGTCCTAGTACTCTGATTCCCTTTCTGAGTCCCAGCACCCAATCTACCAATCAACAACACCAGCCAAGCAATAACCTAAAAACAACAAGAACAGCAAAGCAACAATAAAAGAACCAAACAACAAGAACAACCAAACAACAGCCAAACATCAACAACAGCAACATTCCTACCTGGATCACAAAATGGGTAGCAGGCGCAGAGTCAGGCACCAAACTCAACTTAATGAACAATATTTGCCTCCTAATTAATTTACAAGTGTTGTAAAGAAAAGTTTGCATCTTCATTTCCTAGATTAGTTTCTAAGTGTAAATGATGCCAGTAAGTTAGTGCAATGTAAAGTGGTTCCTGTCTTGTCTTTCACTCCGGAGGCTTCACTCCGGAGGCTTCACTCCGGAGGCTTCACTCCGGAGGCTTCAACAGCATGTGGTGCTGTGCGGCGCTTACTGTGCTGTCTATTAGAGGACTTTAACAACGTGTGTGGGGATGTGTAATGTTTCTTGTCTTGTTTGCGTGTCCATCACTATCTGCCCTTGCTTCAAACTCTGGTTATCCCTCAGTTTTCTTCTTACATCTCGTGTTTATCACTCTAGACATCCTACAACAACGGGGGAAAGAAACGTGCTGAGATGCATGCTCTTGTTGAAAGTTTAACCCTGCGTACAGGTTTATTAAACTCTATTAGTAAAACGTTATTCCAAAAAAAAGCTTCATGTGCAATGTGTCTTATTAGGACTGAGATGTATTGGAAGGCAAACAATTTTTGTTTCTCAAACAAAATCTGGTTTATGTTACGCAGCAAGACATTTCTCTCAAAGAGTAAAGATAATCTCTGAAGAACCGAGAGAACTTGTGAGGGAAACATGTGCTGTCCCTAATCTCAAGAGCGAAATATGTAATCTCCTGTGAACGCAACTTTATCGAAACTAAATTTCCGTTTCTCATCGAAAGTTTTCTAAATAAAATCAACTGTTCTTCCTCTTAGAAATATTGCAGTATCACCATCTGTGTTTATCACCATCTACGTTCATCACCATCTGTGTTTATCACCATTTGTGAATATCACCAGCTGTGAATATCATCATTTGTGAACATCACAAGCTGTACTCACCTATCTGTGGTTGCAGAGGTCGAGACTCGGCTCCTGACCCCGCCTTTTTCCTTCAAGAGCCTTATCGTACCTTACCTTAAAGAAATGTATGGATCTCTTCCTATCACCAACTATGTATATCGCCATCTATGTATACAACCAGCTGTGTATATCACCAGTTATGTATATTCATCTTTACATATTACCAACGTGAATGTCACGAGCAGTGTAATTCACCACCTCCGTATATAACCATCTGAAGCAAGCTTCAGAGAACCACCTGCTGGGTGCAACAACTGTTAATTTGTAGCTCTTGGTATACACTGTACCTCACGAAAAGCTTAATACCCAATTTAGTCAGGGGTCATACTAACTGAATACCTTGCAATAGCTGTTGGAATATACGACGTAACTAGAGGATATATGTACGTGTTCGAATATATGTCGTACCGAATTGGTAAAATTGGTCATTTTGCAAGAACTCATTTAAAATTAACTCCTTTCTAAATTTTTTTCTTATACGTTTAAAGATATATTTTCTTTATTTTAAAGTAAAAATTAATGATTTTGTACCAAAAGAACCTTAGAAAACTTACCTCACCTTAATATAATAAGAACATAAGAATGGAGGAACACTGCAGGAGGCCTACTGGCCCATGCAAGACAGGTCCTTATCATAAGTGCAATTTAATTTAGCCTAATTCAACTAAATATATTTTAGATAAGTTTACAATAATTTAATAATAAGCAAACACAATAAAATGCATTATTTTGTTAGATTCATAATGATTATAGAGAAATTATTGCATATACAATTTTTGCTTGCTTTATTCGCCAAGAAGAGCGTTGATATATAAGCCTAAATAGCAAGTTTTACCTATTCGGCACGACATTATACATATATATATATATATATATATATATATATATATATATATATATATATATATATATGGATAGATAAATAAATAAAAATATAAGCAGACACACAGACACACACACACACACACACACACACACAGCAGCAAGAGCAAGCGCACACAGAACTATCCTCAGAACCCCACAACCTATCACACCATCCCAACACAAACAATCCATACTCACAGCTTCCACCCAACACCCAGCTATAGAATCCCACAGTACGCTACCAGGTCTCCCACCCTCACAGGCTCCCCAAACCACAGTGTTGGAGAGGAAACTGAAGGTATGGTACAGAAATGCTGATGGAATAACAAATAAGTGGGAGGAGTGGTACGAAAGAGTCAAAGAGGCATCACCGGACATCATAGCTCTCACAGAAACCAAGCTTACAGGTATGATAACAGATGCCATCTTTCAAACGGGATACCAGATCCTGAGGAAAGACAGAGGAAACTGGGGGGGTGGAGGAGTGGCACTGCTGATCAAAAACTGATGGAATTTTGATGAGCTGGAGAGGAGAGACACCGGAGAAGCAAGCGATTATATAGCAGGAACGCTTCACTCTGGAGGTCCCAAAGTGGTAATTGCAGGAGGCCAAGGCAACAGTATGATGAGAGCAATAGAGCGATGGTTGACACACTGGCTGCAGTGGCCAGAAGAGCTCATGCATGCAAGGCATGCATGGGTGACTTTAACCACAAGGAAATCGATTGGGAGAACTTGGATCCACATGGGGGCCAAGATACATGAAGGGCTAAGGTGGAGGTGGTACTGGAAAACTTCATGTACCAACACGTAAAGGACACTACAAGAGAGGAGAAGATGAACCAGCAAGACTGGACCTAGTATTCACCTTGAGTAGTGCAGATATTGAGGACATCACATATGAAAGACCCCTTGGGCCAGCGATCATGTGGTTTTAAGCTTCGAATACACAGTAGAGCTGATGAAATTAAGACACATGTGCAACATCTGGGTATCTTTATTGTAGACGTTTCGCCATCCAGTGGCTTTATCAATACAAATTCTAGGACATAACTTGAAGACAGTAGAACTATGTACAGAAGATGAGGTAATCAGTCCCTCAACCTAGGAGTAGGTGCGAAGAGCACCATAGTCGTGGAGGAGGAAGCAGGAAGGCCAGGGCGAATGAAGCCAAACTACAAGAAAGAGGACTACACGGGAATGAGGAACTTCCTGAACGGGGTTCAGTGAGACAGAGAACTGGCAGGGAAGCCGGTTAATGAGATGGAATATGTAACAACCATGTGCAAGGAAGCTGAGGAGAGGCTTGTACCCAAGGGTAACAGGAATAATGAAAAAGGCAGGATGAGCCCATGGTTCACCCAAAGGTGCAAGGAGGCAAAAACCAAGTGTGCTAGGGAATGGAAGAAATATAGAAGGCAAAGGACCCAGAAGAATAAGGAGAGCAGTCGTAGAGCCAGAAATGAATATGCACAGATAAAAAGGGAAGCCCAACGACAATATGAAAATGACATAGCAGCGAAAGCCAAATCTGACCCGAAGCTGTTATACAGCCACATCAGGAGGAAAACAACAGTCAAGGACCAGGTAATCAGGCTAAGGAAGGAGGAGAGACAACAAGAAATGACCGTGAAGTATGTGAGGAACCCAACAAGAGATTCGAAGAAGTGTTCACAGAGGAGACAGAAGGGGCTCCAGAGAGACCGAGAGGTGGGGTACACCAAGTGCTGGACACAGTACACACAACCGAGGAAGAAGTGAAGAGGCTTCTGAGTGAGCTAGATACCTCAAAGGCAATGGGGCCGGATAGCATCTCTCCATGGGTCCTGAGAGAGGGAGCAGAGGCGCTATGTGTACCCCTAACAACAATATTCAATACATCTATCGAAACAGGGAGATTGCCTGAGGCATGGAAGACAGCAAATGTAGTCCCAATCTTTAAAAAAGGAGACAGACATGAAGCATTAAACTACAGACCAGTGTCACTGACATGTATAGTATGCAAAGTCATGGAGAAGATTATCAGGAGAAGAGTGGTGGAACACCTAGAAAGGAATGATCTCATCAACAGCAGCCAACATGGTTTCAGGGACGGGAAATCCTGTGTCACAAACCTAGTGGAGTTCTACGACGTGGTGACAGCAGTAAGACAAGAGAGAGAGGGGTGGGTGGATTGCATTTTCTTGGACTGCAAGAAGGCGTTTGACACAGTTCCACACAAGAGATTAGTGCAAAAACTGGAGGACCAAGCAGGGATAACAGGGAAGGCACTACAATAGATCAGGGAATACTTGTCAGGAAGACAGCAGCGAGTCATGGTACGTGGCGAGGTGTCAGAGTGGGCACCTGTGACCAGCGGGGTCCCACAGGGGTCAGTCCTAGGACCAGTGCTGTTTCTGGTATTTGTGAACGACATGATGGAAGGAATAGACTCCGAAGTGTCCCTGTTGGCAGATGTGAAGTTGATGAGAATTCATTCGATCGAAGACCAGGCAGAACTACAAAGGGATCTGGACAGGCTGCAGACCTGGTCCAGCAATTGGCTCCTGGAGTTCAACCCCTCTAAGTGCAAAGTCATGAAGATTGGGGAAGGGCAAAGAAGACCACAGACGGAATACAGTCTAGGAGGCCAGAGACTACAAACCTCACTCAAGGAAAAATATCTTGGGGTGAGTATAACACCAGGCACATCTCCTGAAGCGCACATCAACCAAATAACTGCTGCAGCATATGGGAGCCTAGCTAACCTCAGAACAACATTCCGACATCTTAATAAGGAATCGTTCAGGACCCTGTACACCGTGTACAGTAGGCCCATATTGGAGTATTCGGCACCAGTCTGGAACCCACACCTAGCCAAGCACGTAAAGAAACTAGAGAAAGTGCAAAGGTTTGCAACAAGACTTGTCCCAGAGCTAAGAGGTATGTCTTACGAGGAGAGGTTAAGGGAAATCAACCTGACGACACTGGAGGACAGGAGAGAGAGGGGGGACATGATAACGACATACAAAATACTGAGAGGAATTGACAAGGTGGACAAAGACAGGATGTTCCAGAGATGGGACACAGCAACAAGGGGACACAGTTGGAAGTTGAAGACACAGATGAATCACAGGGATGTTAAGAAGTATTTCTTCAGCCACAGAGTAGTCAAGAAGTGAAATACTTTTGGAAGCGATGTAGTGGAGGCAGGATCCATACATCGCTTTAAGCAGAGGTATGATAAAGGTCACGGTTCAGGGAGAGTGACGTAGTAGCGACCAGTGAAGAGGCGGGGCCAGGAGCTTGGACTCGACCCCTGCAACCTCAACTAGGTGAGTACACACACACACACACACACACACACACACACACACACACACACACACACACACACGTGGGTCCGTTGGGTGCAGACGTGAGTAACAAGGCTCCGAGAACCTTAGCGTTGTAAGGCGTGCAATAACAGCTAGCAGTAATCAGTGGTAGTGGAACGTCAGTGAACAATACTACGAGTGATAATTAAAGTTATTAATTAAAAAAAGTGAGAGGAAAGCTGAAATGAAAATATTTCAAAGCGCAAACCGTTGGGGGTCTTAGGCGCTGTTACCACATTGGCAGCGGTAGGTCTGAAGAAGTGACGTCACGACAAGTTGTGTGCCATTATACATATAAAGTGAAGTGTATATAATGTGAAGTGTATACTATCATCAGTGAAGAGTGAAATCGCGTGAGGAAGTGGGATGTATGAGAATATATGGTTATAAACATCACGGGTGAAGGATCTCCAAAATAGGGATTTAAGGCCTACGTACGACGGCTTCGTCATCAGCAGCTGGCAACATTGAGGGCAAGTTTCATTCGCCTATTTGTGGCTTGCATGTTGAAGGCCCTGGCTAGCCTTGCATACTGTTTGATACTGGTCACTCACTCCTGCAAGCTATTACCAGAATTAGAATAGAAATAGCATAGACATAGTGTATATAGTGTTGACGAGTGTGAGAAGGTAGAGTCCAGCGAGGAGTAGAGTAGTATTAATTCCAGTAGTTATTAGCAGTAGGAATACTTAGGAAGCTAGGAAGTCCTCTCCCAATGTGAACATGGAACAGGATAATAACCAGCAATAACTGATACTTAAATCCAGACACACACACACAAGGCGAGTAACTTGCTATAAGCTAGGTGGCGGGACAAGCTTTTAAGGGCAACATTGTACGATGGTGCGAGGGTCAAGTCCCAGGAGGGTTGTGGTCAGGTCACAAGAACTTGCGGCCAGTCATTACACCGCACAAGACACCTCTCTCTCTCACACACACACACGCACACAGGGGTAGGGCAGTGTTACTACCGGTAGTTATTAGCAGTAAGAATACTTAGGAAGCTAGGAAGTCCTCTCTCAATGTGAACAAGGAATATGATAATAACCAGCAACAATTAATACGTAAATCCAGAAAGGGCAATAAGTGGAGAGAGTAGCATAATTGGGAAAGATAAATGAGACTAAATTTGTGCCTACACGACGGATCTTTCAACCACACCACCTATCCCCCCCCTAACCATCCCTCCCTCACACACAAGCACACACACACAAGGGTAGACACTCATAGAAGCTCTAGACCCTAGTAGCAAGTTCCGCTTTTTATAACCCAGAATTACTGGTATGTGTTAGCAGTATCTCCCCCTCACACACGAACACACACATATACACACACATACACACACCTGCACTAGGACAATATGGTAACTAACTAGGCGAATACACACACACACACCCACCACCACTTGACACAAACACGTACCCCCCCTCCCCTAACCACCTCTCCCTCTCCCCTAACCACCTCTCCCCCTTCCCTAACCACCTCACCTTAGCCACCTACCCCCCGGATACCACCTAACCCCTCCCCAAACCATCTAACCCCCCAACTACCTCCCTCCCTCCATTAACCATCCTCCCCCTCCCCCATAACCATCCATCCCCTCTCTCTCTCAAACACGTACTCTCCCCTCCCCTAACCACCTAACCCTAGCCACCTACCCCTCCCCCAAACCATCTAACCCCCTCCCCCAACTATCTCTACCCCTCCAATAACCATCCTCCCCCTCCCCCATAACCATCCATCCCCTCTCCTCCTAACCATCTATTCCCCTCCCCCTAACCACCCGTCCCCCCTTCTATGGAGCAACGGGGGAACCTAGAACCAGGATGAGGACAAGGGGCTCCAAGGACGAATCTGGGAGGGAGGAATTGGAGGCAGAGCTCAAAAAAAGGGAGGAAGACTGGGGAAGGAGACTAGATGAGGTGGAAAGGAAGATGGAAGAGAGGTTAGCAGCAGAATGCAGAAGGTGGAAGCAACAGGCCACAGCAGCAGAAATCAAGATAGAGAGATTAGAAGAGGAGCTGAGACATCTGAAACAGCATAGAGACCCAGATATTACAGAAGTAGCATCGGCAATGGCTACATCAGACACAGACAACAGGTCTGAAGGGAGCAAGGAAACTAAACTGTATGCAGATTATTATAATCAAAAAGAAGCACTAAGCCACAAGAGCTATACAGCGCTGCAGGGTAGGGAAGGAAGCAAGGGAATTGGATGGCAGAAGGGAGGGGGGATGATCAGCAGGTTACAGAAAACAGCGGGGCAGGGGATAGTACGGGGGTAGAGGGTAGCAAGAGATTGAAGTAGAAAGGGCTGAAGGTATCAGAATTTGTGAAGTAAGTCAGTCGTTGTGACTGTATGCAGAGGTCCTGTCAAACCCACATGGGGCCAAAACAAAGACAGGGAGCACACTAGGACAGAATGAGAGGTTGGAAGACATTGAAGGAACTAGGACATGTGCAGGGACCATACCAGATACCTGTGGGGGCCAGGAACAGGTGAGCAGGAAGGACAAACCAAGAAGCATAGGGGCCATAACTAGGGAAGGGACTGAAGGAAGGAACATTCCACGGGAAGGAACTAAAACACATCAGAGGATGCAATGGGAGTCACATTGGGAGGTGGAAAGGGAGAGAGCAGTGTTTGTCTATGGGCTAGACGAAGCTAAAGGGGAAACTTATTATGAAAGAAAGCAGGAGGAGAAAAAAGCGATTGAAGACATCATGAAGGTGATAGGCGAGGGGGACATGACCCAGGTGGCAAATTTTCGGAGAATCGGGTGGTTCACAAAGAAAAGGAATCGGCCTCTCAAAGTAATTTTCATGGCAGAATCAACCCGAACCATCATCCTGCAGGAGAAAGCACGGCTGAGAGGCAAGCAGGAGTTCCGGAGTGTGTCCCTCGATCGAGACAGAACACAGGACGAAAGAAAGACGATGAAAGAAAGAGTTCAAAAACGAAAGGAGAAATGGGAGGAAATGAAAAAGGAGAGCAGAATAACCCAGGATCAAATGGAAGGACAAGCACACCCCCCCAGAAACACCTGCAGAAGGACTCCAGCCACGACACCCCCAAGGCAACTGAACAATCCAAACCAACCATCACACACCGATCCCTCTGTTTCCACCCCCCGCACCACAGTTACAGTATTAGAACAGAAGTTGAAGGTTTGGTACACAAATGCAGATGGATTAACGAATAAACATGAAGAATGGCAAGAAAGAATCAATGAGAAGTCTCCAGACATCATAGCAGTTACAGAAACAAAACTCACGGAGACAATAACAGATGCAATCTTCCCACCAGGATACCAGATCATGAGGAAAGATAGAAGGGGCAGAGGGGGAGGTGGGGTTGCTCTGCTCGTAAAAAAACAGATGGAAATTCGAGAAAATGGAAGGCATAGATGAGACGGGAGGAAGAGACTACTTAGTAGATACACTTCAGTCTGGGGAACACAAAGTGGTCATTGCAGTGATGTATAATCCACCACAGAACTGCAGGAGGCCAAGAGAGGAATATGAAGAGAGCAACAGAACAATGGTGGACACACTTGCTGAGGTGGCAAGAGCTCACTCCAGCAGAGCAAAGTTGCTGGTTATGGGGGATTTCAACCACAGGGAGATTGACTGGGAAAACCTGGAGCCATATGGGGGTCCCGAAACATGGAGAGCCAGGATGTTGGACGTGGTGCTGGAAAACCTCATGCACCAACATGTTAAGGACACTACCAGAGTGAGAGGGGAGGATGAACCAGCAAGATTGGACCTTGTGTTCACCCTGGGCAGCTCAGACATTGAGGACATCAAGTATGAGAGTCCCCTAGGAGCTAGCGACCACGTGGTTCTGTGCTTTGAATACATAGTAGAGCTGCAAGTGGTCAGTGGTCAGTGGTCAGTCGTCACGTGAGGTCACGGACCCTGAGCTGCTTTGGGGATTAGCGTGGACGGTTACAAAGCATGGCTTGCTTCTGCAGTGTTTTAAAAATTGAGGTTGGAGAGTTGAAGGAGGAGGTCTTGCTTCTCCAGGAGGAGATTAGGAGGCTGAAGGTCCACCTCAATGGGTCTGGGAGAGAGTGTGAGGTGGCTGGAGTTGTGGGGAATGAGGCTTCTAGCAGTGAGGTGCAGTCTGTCTCTCGCTGTGAGGAGGCTGTAGGTGGGGAGGTAGCAACGGCTACCAGCAGTGAGGTGCAGCCCAGCACCTGCTACAAGTGGCGAGTGGTTCACAGTAATGGGAGGCGCATCAGAGTAAGGAAAGTTAACAGTGAAGATCTGAAGGTAGGAAATCGCTTCTCTGTTCTTCAGGATGAATGTACTTCAGTGGCCAGTGAAGGTAACGGTACTACTGCCCCTGCTAATGGAGGTAAGCGCATTCTTGTGGTTGGTGACTCTCAGGTAAGATATATTGACCGTGCTTTTTGTAATAGGAATAAGAAGATGAGAGATAGAGTGTGCTTCCCTGGAGCTGGTGTTGGGGACATTGTCAACAGGCTGGATAATATCATGTCAGGTAATGGGAACAAGCCCATTATCTGTCTCAGTGCTGGTGGAAATGATATTGGGAAGGGTAGGAGAAAAGAGCTGCTAGATAAGTACAGGTCAGCTATAGATTTCATTAAGTCTAAGGGAGGGATCCCAATCATATGTAGCATCTTGCCTAGAAGGGGAGTAGGAAATGAATGGTTGTCTAGGGCAATTGGTGTAAATTGCTGGCTAGACAGATACTGCAAGGAACTTGCAATCCCATTCATTGACAACTGGAACAACTTTTATGGCAAACATGATATGTATGCAAGGGATGGGGTACATCTCTCTGGGGCAGGGGTGGTAGCACTTGCAGACTCGATTGAGAAGGCCATTGGTGAAATGAATATGATTTTCAACTGATGGAAGATAGAGGTATGGGTGTGTGTGGGAAACAAGCAGGTTGCAACACTAGGGTTGGAAACAGTAAATGTATAAAAGGCATTCAGCATGAAGTTATAAATAAAGACAATAGATCAGGTCAGCAAACAAAGGGGGACAGCAGAGGGCAGCAAGGGACTAGCTCCCTTAAGGTTTACTATACTAATAGCAGGAGTGTAAGAAATAAGATAGATGAGCTAAGATTAATTGCAAGTGCAGGAAACATAGATATTATTGCTATAACAGAGACCTGGCTCAATCTGAAAGATAGAGAAATGCCCTCTGAATGTCACATACAAGGCTATAAATTATTCCACACTGACAGGGTCAACAGGAAAGGTGGTGGAGTAGCGATGTATGTCAGAGACAATTTAAATTGTTGTGTTAGACAAGATATTAAATTAGAAGCGTCAGCCACTGAATCTGTTTGGTTACAGCTTCTCGAGGGCCGAGAAAAACTAATTTTGGGTGTGATTTACAGGGCCCCAAATCTTGATAGGGAGTGCAGTAAACTTCTATGGGGCGAAATTCGTAAGGCATCTACATACGAAAATGTTGTGCTAATGGGAGATTTCAACTATAGACAGATTGACTGGAGCAATTTGACAGGAAATTTAGAGTCAGGTGACTTTCTTGATACGATCCAGGATTGTTTTTTAAAACAGTTTGTGACAGAGCCAACTAGGGGAAATAACCTCCTTGACTTGGTTCTTGCCAGTAGGGAAACACTAATTAATAATCTTGAGGTTAATGATGAGCTTGGGGAAAGTGATCACAAATCACTCAGTTTTAATATATCATGGAATTCCCCTAATAATGGCAATCAAGTCTCCGTCCCTGACTTTCGCTTGGCTGATTTCATAGGACTGAAAAATTACTTAGGTGGGCTGAACTGGAATGACCTGACTAAGGGTCAGGTAGGTGGTGATGGTTGCCGATATGATGCTTTCCAGGGCATAGTTCTAGCTGCTCAGTCAAATTATGTTCCAAATAGGGAAATCAGATCAAACAAAAATGATCCTAAATGGATGAGCAATAGATTAAAATATCTGATTGGTCAAAAGAGAGGCATATATAGGCAAATCAAAAGAGGAGAGGGGCAATTAAGAAATCGATATATTCAGTTAAAGAGAGAAATAAAAAAGGGAATTAGAAAAGCAAAAAGAGATTATGAGGTTAAAGTTGCAAGAGAATCGAAGACTAACTATACAAAAGTAAGATCAGGGACAAGACAGGCCCACTCAAAAGTTCCTCGGGTCAGCTCACTGACAGTGATAAGGAAATGTGTAGAATTTTTAACACATACTTCCTCTCAGTTTTTACACAGGAGGATACCAGCGATATTCCAGTAATGATAAATTATGTAGAACAGGACGATAATAAACTGTGCACGATTAGGGTCACAAGTGACATGGTCCTTAGGCAAATAGATAAATTAAAACCTAGCAAATCCCCAGGCCCTGATGAACTGTATGCAAGGGTTCTAAAGGAATGTAAAGAGGAGCTTAGCACACCTTTGGCTAATCTTTTCAACATATCACTACAAACTGGCATGGTGCCAGATAAGTGGAAAATGGGAAATGTGATACCTATTTTCAAAACAGGTGACAGGTCCTTAGCTTCGAACTATCGACCAATAAGCCTAACCTCCATAGTGGGAAAATTTATGGAATCAATAATTGCCGAGGCAGTTCGTAGCCACCTTGAAAAGCATAAATTAATCAACGAATCTCAGCATGGTTTTACAAAGGAGCGTTCCTGCCTTACGAATTTATTAACTTTTTTCACTAAGGTATTTGAGGAGGTAGATCATGGTAATGAATATGGTATTGTGTATATGGACTTCAGTAAGGCTTTTGACAGGGTCCCACATCAGAGACTATTGAGGAAAATTAAAGCACATGGAATAGGAGGAGAAATTTTTTCCTGGATAGAGGCATGGTTGACAAATAGGCAGCAGAGAGTTTGCATAAATGGGGAGAAATCAGAGTGGGGAAGCGTCACGAGCGGTGTTCCACAGGGGTCAGTGTTGGGCCCCCTGCTGTTCACAATCTACATAAACGACATAGATGAGGGCATAAAGAGCGACATCGGCAAGTTTGCCGATGACACCGTAATAGGCCGTCGAATTCATTCTGACGAAGACATTCGAGCACTCCAGGAAGATTTGAATAGAATGATGCAGTGGTCGGAGAAGTGGCAGATGCAGTTTAATATAGACAAATGCAAAGTTCTAAATGTTGGACAGGACAATAACCATGCCACATACAAACTAAATAATGTAGATCTTAATATTACGGATTGCGAAAAAGATTTGGGAGTTCTGGTTAGCAGTAATCTGAAACCAAGACAACAGTGTATAAGTGTTCGCAATAAAGCTAATAAAATCCTTGGCTTCATATCAAGAAGGATAAATAATAGGAGTCCTCAGGTTGTTCTTCAACTCTATACATCCTTGGTTAGGCCTCCTTTAGATTATGCTGCACAGTTTTGGTCACCGTATTACAGAATGGATATAAATTCTCTGGAAAATGTACAAAGGAGGATGACAAAGTTGATCCCATGTATCAGAAACCTTCCCTATGAGGATAGACTAAGGGCCCTGAAACTGCACTCTCTAGAAAGACGTAGAATTAGGGGGGATATGATTGAGGTGTATAAATGGAAGACAGGAATAAATAAAGGGGATGTAAATAGTGTGCTGAAAATATCTAGCCTAGACAGGACTCGCAGCAATGGTTTTAAGTTGGAAAAATTCAGATTCAGGAAGGATATAGGAAAGTACTGGTTTGGTAATAGAGTCGCGGATGAGTGGAACAAACTCCCGAGTACAGTTATAGAGGCCAGAACGTTGTGTAGCTTTAAAAATAGGTTGGATAAATACATGAGTGGATGTGGGCGAGTGTGAGTTGGACCTGATAGCTTGTGCTACCAGGTCGGTTGCCGTGTTCCTCCCTTAAGTCAATGTGACCTGACCTGACTAGGTTGGGTGCATTGGCTTAAGCCGGTAGGAGACTTGGATCTGCCTCGCATGGGCCAGTAGGCCTTCTGCAGTGTTCCTTCGTTCTTATGTTCTTATGAATAACAGGAGTTGAATGGGAAAAACCTGACTATAAAAGAGGGGACTACATAGGGTTGAAGAACTTTCTGCGGGAGGTCCATTGGGACAGAGAACTGGCAGGAAAACCAGTAAATGAAATGATGGAATATGTAACAAAATGCAAGGAGGCAGTGGAAAGGTTTATTCCCAAGGGCAACAGTAACAACGGGAAGACCAGAACGAGCCCCTGGTTTACCCGACGGTGTAAGGAGGCAAAAACAAAGTGCGATAGAGAATGGAAAAAGTACAGAAGGCAGAGAACACACGAAAATAGGGAGATCAGTCGCAGAGCCAGGAATGAGTATGCACAGGTAAGGAGGGAGGCCCAGCGACAGTATGAAAATGACATAGCATCGAGAATCAAGACTGACGCGAAACTGTTGTATAGCCACATCAGGAGGAAGACAACAGTCAAAGACCAGGTGATCAGATTATGGACAGAAGGTGGAGAACTCACAAGAAATGATCAGGAGGTATGTAAGGAGCTGAACAGGAGATTTAAGGAAGTTTTTACAGTAGAGAAAGGAAGGGCTTTGGGAAGACAGCACAGAAGGGAACATCAAGAGGGAATATACCAACAAGTGTTGGATGACATACGAACAACCGAGGAGGAGGTGAATAAGCTCCTAAGTGACCTTGACACCTCAAAGGCGATGGGACCGGACATCTCCCCATGGGTCCATAGAGAAGGAGCAGAGATGCTGTGCGTGCCTCTAACCACAATCTTCAACACATCCTTTGAAACTGGGCAACTACCTGAGAAATGGAAGACAGCTAATGTAGTCCCCATATTTAAGAAAGGAAACAGAAACGAGGCGCTAAACTACAGACCTGTGTCTCTGACATGCATTGTGTGAAAAGTCATGGAGAAGATTATCAGGAGGAGAGTGGTCGAACACCTGGAAAGAAACAAGATTATAAATGAAAACCAGCATGGGTTCATGGAAGGCAAATCGTGTATCACAAACCTCCTGGAGTTTTATGACAAAGTAACAGAAGTAAGACACGAGAGAGAGGGGTGGGTAGATTGCGTTTTCCTAGACTGCAGGAAGGCCTTTGACACAGTTCCCCACAAGAGATTAGTGCAGAAGCTGGAGGATCAGGCGCATGTAACAGGGAAGGCACTGCAATGGATCAGAGAATACCTGACAGGGAGGCAGCAACGAGTCATGGTACGTGAAGAGGTATCACAGTGGGCGCTTGTGACGAGCGGGGTCCCACAGGGGTCAGTTCTAGGACCAGTGCTATTTTTGATATATGTGAACGACATGATGGAAGGAATAGACTCTGAAGTGTCCCTGTTCGCAGATGATGTGAAGTTGATGAGAAGAATTAAATCGGATGAGGATGAGGCAGGACTGCAAAGAGACCTGGACAGGCTGAACATGTGGTCCAGTAACTGGCTTCTCGAATTCAATCCAGTCAAATGCAAAGTCATGAAGATTGGGGAGGGGCAAAGAAGACCGCAGACAGAGTATAGGCTAGGTGGACAAAGACTACAGACCTCACTCAGGGAGAAAGACCTTGGGGTGACCATAACACCGAGCACATCACCAGAGGCACACATCAAATAACTGCTGCAGCATACGGGCGCCTGGCAAACCTGAGAATAGCGTTCCGATACCTTAATAAGGAATCGTTCAAGACACTGTACACTGTGTATGTTAGGCCCATACTGGAGTATGCAGCACCAGTCTGGAAGCCATACCTGGTCAAGCACGTCAAGAAGTTAGAGAAAGTACAAAGGTTTGCAACAAGGCTAGTCCCAGAGCTCAGGGGAATGTCGTACGAGGAAAGGTTGAGGGAAATCGGACTGACGACACTGGAGGACAGAAGGGTCAGGGGAGACATGATAACGACATACAAGATACTGCGGGGAATAGAGAAGGTGGACAGAGATAGGATGTTCCAGAGAGGGGACACAGGGACAAGGGGTCACAACTGGAAGCTGAAGACTCAGACGAGTCACAGGGACGTTAGGAAGTATTTCTTCAGTCATAGAGTTGTCAGGAAGTGGAATAGCCTAGCAAGTGAAGTAGTGGAGGCAGGAAACATACATAGTTTTAAGAAGAGATATGATACAGCTCAGGAAGCAGAGAGAGGACCTAGTAGCGATCAGTGAAGAGGCGGGGCCAGGAGCTGAGTCTCGACCCCTGCAACCACAATTAGGTGAGTACACGTTTAGATTAATTTCATATCAGACACTGTCGACAAAAGTGGTTTCAGCCTTGATGCGTACATTTTGTCTTTAACAAATACATGTTGATCATCAGCGTACTCGTGGCAGCTTGTGTTATTGACAATAACACCAGTGACATTAACACTGAGTTACGCTTGCTGTTGTTGATAACATATACGCTTATATAATTTTGGCAGCATCAGACCCATTATGTGAGCTGAGATCAGCGTTTAGATAAGTAGTTTACAGTGAAGTATATTCATAGGTTTGTATATACCAGCTGATAGCAAGAGGCACAGTTGGTTAGTTTGGTTTATTAGGTTTAAATCCTCTTGACTACATGAAGGTCATTACGGCTGCCTGGCATATGTATACCTCCAGTCAAGGATAATTGAAACCTTAAAAAAGTAATTAAAGTAACCTGTAAGTGTATGGAGGTTAAGATATACACTCTCCTACTGTATATACACGGGCGCTCTCAGTGCATACACAGCGAGAGAGATTCCTTAGAATCTATACTAACTGCAACATATAAAATATTGCTAAAAAATTATGGAAACTGGTTGAAACAGACATTATCACTGACAAATGTTTATTCCAGCTTTCAAAAACACAAGTAAACACTTAAGTTTATTATTCACTTGCCGAATTATTTATTTTCATTACCCGTATCTTTGAGTTTATTGTATGTCGTGGTCATGTCATACCTGAATTTTCTTTTTTTCTCCATGTTCTGTAAAATTTATCTCCTTCAGTCAGTGCTAACAACTCAGGTCATTTATCTGAAAAAACAAAACTGGTGAAAAAACACTGCAACGTCATTACAAATAAGATTTTCGAGTTTTTTCTTGCTGAGGTTCGAGTCTGAAGCTTCATTGGTGAGTTTTGTTCTTAAAGAAACCTTACTGAGACTCCTGAAGGGTGTTCATGTACTTACCAGTGATGTATACACGGCTGATATTCTGTTTTTTAGCAGCGTTCTGGCGACAAAGTGGGTGTTATGATCATCGTCAGATTTCTTTTTTAACTTATTCTATGCTAGCAGCTGCATCGTCTTCAGGGTGTCCGGTGATATTGGCTTTCAATATTTTCCCCTGCAATATCACTTGCCTTTCAATATTTTCCCCTGCGATATCACTTGTATGTACCCGGGGTTGCACTCAGGTAGCCAGTTACTGAAAATTATATTTATTTATTCATCGTCCATGTTGTACTCAGTGTCTGGTCTGCCTTGTCGTTCTCAAAAACGCATTGTCATGCATTTGTTTAGATTGAACTCTAGATGCCACTTTTTTGACCGTATCTGTCGTATTTTGAGGTCTTTCTGGAGTAAATCGCTATCCTCACATGTTCTTACTCTTTTCATTGGTTTTACATCAACAGGAAACAATCACACGTGGGACTCAATTCCCTTAGTAGGTCACTCACGTATATTAGGAAGAACTGTGTGTGTGTGTGTGTGTGTGTGTGTGTGTGTGTGTGTGTGTGTGTGTGTGTGTGTGTGTGTGTGTGTGTGTGTGTGTGTGTGTGTGTGTGTTGGGGTTCATTTTGTATGTAGGTATTTAAGTGTGGTGTGTATGGAGTGAGTGCTGTTTGTGGAGGTGGGGGTATGGGAAGCATGTGGGGGTGTGTGGGTGTATGTTTAGATGTGTGGATGTATGTGTGTGTGTGTGTGTGTGTGTGTGTGTGTGTGTGTGTGTGTGTGTGTGTGTGTGTGTGTGTGTGTGTGTGTGTGTGTGTGTGTGTGTGTGTGTGGTGTTGTAGCGTGAATATGCAGTATCTACATTCTAATTTTTACCACAAACTTGGGTCGTTCTCCATGTACTATTTCCAGTCCATTCCAATCCATTTATTTCCCTCATTTTAGTTTTACACATATATTTTTTCACGACCAATATCGTTTCGCTTTATCTCTCCAGCCTTTCCTTCAGCTTTGTCTTTACCACCCTTGTGAGACATCAGTCTTACTCCTCCTACACCCTTGTGAGACGTCAATCTTACTCCTCCCACAGCCTTATGAGACGTCAATCCTACTCCTACTACAGCCTTGTGAGACGTCAATCATCTACCCACCACGTCCATCCTACTCCAACAGCCATGTGAAGTGCCAAGTTTCTCTTACAGTTTTGTGATAATTCCAGCTCTTTCCCAAAGCCTTGTGAGAAGGTTAACCTTCATGTTGATCCTCCTCGTTCAACCACTTTTTTCTCCAACTTTCTCTCATTTATGTCATTCCTTTCTCCTTCCATGGTCTGTATTTAACCTTGCTGAAACTCTTTGTGTCTGTGTTTGCTACTGCATTCTTCAGATGTTAGCCAAACATGTCAGCGACTAGTCACACACTTGTGTCAATACACCTCGACCTCTCCGCCAGCTTGTTTGGTCGCTCCATCTTTAGCTTCCTTACTCTAATTTCCTCACGAGTGCGTCCAGCTTGACTGCCCTAATAATATATATAATTGTAATCAAAACTATACACAACTTAATATGCTAATGGTTTACAAAAGCGACTTATAGCTGAATAAGACACGTATGCAACACTTGGGTATTTTTATTGGGGAGACTGTTGAAGACATGAAGGAATAGAGGTGATCAATCAATCGTGCTAAATCTGAAGTAGAAA
>NC_091332.1:18598897-18641397 GCF_038502225.1 Cherax quadricarinatus
CCCTTGCACCTCATCAAATCAGGTAGACGCTATCCAGGTATTCTCTTTCCCTGTTATCCTTGAACCAGACCCTTCCCTTATTCGCTCCTACCCAGTCTTTCCTGTCCTGGTGTTGTTTTGACTAGTCTTCCCTAGCCAAGACCCAGTCTTGATCTTTCCTCGACTAAAACTTTCTGGCTTTGTCTTTCCTTAGCCCTCCCTGACCCTGTTCTATCCCTAGCCCTCTCTGACCAAGGCCTTGCCTTGCTCCTCTCTGCCCTAATCTTTCCGGGCCTTGCCCTGCCCTTCCTGGCACATACCCTGCAGGTAAGCACATTCCCCTCAGTGCTCCCTCATCCATCACTCTGGAAAACTCTTCTCTGACCATCCAATTTTCCTGGAGTTTCCTTTCCTGCCAGTATATTGGAGGAGGTGACCGTCGACTCAGCACTTTCCATGTGAGTTGTGGTCTCAACAGCTGCGAGTCGACGACAGCTGAACACCTGACAATGATGTTCAACACCTGTGGGTCGAAGACCATTGAACACTGAGCGCACTCTTGTGTTAGCAAGGTGAACACCTGAACTCTTTTTTACACAAATCAGTTTTACAGGCTAAGAGCTGTATCCTACCTCAGCTTATTTCAAACCCCAGCTCTATCTACGGTATACTACCCCCCCCCCCCCATCCCAGCATGCGACCCACACCAGTCAAATAACACCCAGGTGCCTACTTGCTGCTAGATGAATAGGGACAGCAAATTTAAGGAAACACTCAATGTTTTCACCTATACCGGGGATCGAACTTCAGACACTGAGTGAGCAGAATGCACCGCCAACCGAGCTGCGGGACACCAGTCATAACATCAGGACTTCAATATATTTAAAAAAAAATATTCCCTGAAAAACGTGATTCAATCATAAGTATATGACTGAGTAAGCCATACAGAGAGAACAGTGTCAACTGAGTAGATGGAGCTCTACACAGAGGAAAAGAAAAGGACCCACAACAAAAGCTTACTTAGCACACCCCGAGTCTTTTCTTGAAATCTATAGAACAAAACCGCAAGACAATGGTTACCAACATATGACATAAAGCCTAGCCATTTTCTTCAGCCTTTAAAAGTGGCCCGGACAACAATGGGTGAAGACACACTGAGATTCACTCGCCGCTGTACTAGGAAATTTTAGATATTTATATTTTCCAGTGTGAATCGCGTCCCGACATGAGAACACTATCTACGGAAATTTATGGGTTCTCACTGGTGGATTTTTCTGGTCTCCTCTGGTGGATTTGTATGTCGTTTCTGATGGTCTCGTTGGTTCCTTCTGATGGTCTTCAGGGTCACTTTTCATGGGCTTGTGAACTCTTGGTTCAGTCATAAATTGGACCTGCCTAGCAAGGGCCTGCCTAGCAGTGCTCCATCATAGCCTAGCATGGTCCAGTAGACCTATTGCAGTGCTCCTCTCTGGCCTTGCATAGTCCAGTAGACATGTTGCAGTGTTCTTGCCTAGCCTAGCATGTGCCAGTAGACCTGCGATTCTCCAGTTTATCCTAACATATTTCAGTAGACCTCCTTTAGTGCTCCTCCACTCACATATTCTCGCAAAATTTATGTTTAAGATTCTTATGCGATGCTTAATTAAACACAGTGAAAAAAAAAATTACCTTGTTAATAAGGCTATGCGGTTTATGCCATCTGATTGAGAAGACGTTTCGCCCAAGAGAAGCTTCAAGTTGGTGGGTGAAACGTTTTCTCAGTACAGTGCAATAACATATACTGTGTTTTAACATATTTGTCGGTGAATAAATGGTATAGAAAACCGACAGAGGTTGATAAATGAGACGTGTGCAACATTTCGGTATCTCTATTCTGGAAGAAGCCACTGGCGAAACGTTCCCAGAATAAAGATACCCAAATGTTGCACAAGTGTCTCATTTATCATACTTGTCAGTGTACAATTCCACTGACACATGACATTTCAGCAGCACCTGGTGACGACTTCCACTGACACATGACATTTCAGCAGCACATGGTGACGACTTGCACTGACACATGACATTTCAGCAGCACATGGTGACGACTTCCACTGACACATGACATTTCAGCAGCACCTGGTGACGACTTCCACTGACACATGACATTTCAGTAGCACATGGTGACGACTTCCACTGACACATGACATTTCAGCAGCACATGGTGACGACTTCCACTGACACATGACACTTCAGCAGCACATGGTGACGACTTCCACTGACACATGATACTTCAGCACCTGGTGACGACTTCGACTGACATGACACTTGAGCAGCACCTGGTGACGACTTCCACTGACACATGACATTTCAGCAGCACATGGTGACGACTTGCACTGACACATGAACCTTCAGCACCTGGTGACGACTTCCACTGACACATGACACTTCAGCACCTGGTGAGGACTTCCACTAACACATGACACTTGAGCAGCACATGGTTACGACTTCCACTGACACATGACACATCAGCAGCACATGGTGACGACTTCCACTGACACATGACACTTCAGCAGCACGTGGTGACGACTTCCACTGGCACATGACACTTCAGCAGCACCTGGTGAAAACTTCCAATGACACATGACACTTCAGCAGCACCTGGTGACAACTTCCACTGACACATGACACTTCAGCAGCACGTGGTGACAACTTCCACTGACACACAACACTTCAGCAGCACCTGGTAACGACTTCCACTGACACATGACACTTCAGCAGCACCTGGTGACAACTTCCACTGACACATGACACTTCAGCAGCACATGGTGACAACTTCCACTGACATTACACTTCAGCAGCACCTGGTAACGACTTTCACTGACACATGACACTTCAGCAGCACCTGGTGACGACTTCCACTGACACATGACACTTCAGCAGCACATGGTGACGACTTCCACTGACACATGACACTTCAGCAGCACCTGGTGACAACTTCCACTGACACATGACACTTCTGCAGCACCTGGTGACAACTTCCACTGACACATGACACTTCAGCAGCACCTGGTGACAACTTCCACTGACACATGACACTTCAGCAGCACCTGGTGACTTCCACTGACACATGACACTTCAGCAGCACCTGGTGACTTCCACTGACACATGACACTTCAGCAGCACCTGGTGACTTCCACTGACACATGACACTTCAGCAGCACCTGGTGACAGCTTCCACTGACACATGACACTTCAGCAGCACCTGGTGACAACTTCCACTGACACATGACACTCCAGCATCTGGTGACAACTTCCACTGACACATGACACTTCAGCAGCACATGGTGACGACTTCCACTGACACATGGCACTTCAGCAGCACCTGGTGACAACTTCCACTGACACATGACACTTCAGCAGCACCTGGTGACGACTTCCACTGACACACAACACTTCAGCAGCACCTGGTGACGACTTCCACTGACACATGACACTTCAGCAGCACCTGGTGACAACTTCCACTGACACATGACACTTCAGCAGCACATGGTGACGACTTCCACTGACACGTGACATTTCAGCAGCACCTGGTGACAACGTCCACTGACACATGACACTTCAGCATCACCTGGTGACTTCCACTGACACATGGCACTTCAGCAGCACATGGTGACGACTTCCACTGACACATGACACTTCAGCAGCTCCTGGTGACAACTTCCACTGACACATGACACTTCTGCAGCATCTGGTGACGACTTCCACTGACATGACACTTCAGCAGCACCTGGTGACGACTTCCATTGACACATGACACTTCAGCAGCACCTGGTGACAACTTCCACTGACACATGACACTTCAGCAGCACCTGGTGACGACTTCCACTGACACATGACACTTCAGCAGCAAATGGTGACTTCCACTGACACATGACACTTCAGCAGCACATGGTGACGACTTCCACTGACACATGGCACTTCAGCAGCACCTGGTGACAACTTCCACTGACACATGACACTTCAGCAGCACCTGGTGACAACTTCCACTGACACATGACACTTCAGCAGCACGTGGTGACTTCCACTGACACATGACACTTCAGCAGCACCTGGTGACAACTTCCACTGACACATGACACTTCAGCAGCACGTGGTGACGACTTCCACTGACACATGACACTTCAGCAGCACCTGGTGACAACTTTGACACATGACACTTCAGCAGCACCTGGTGACAACTTCCACTGACACATGACACTTCAGCAGCACCTGGTGACAACTTCCACTGACACATGACACTTCAGCAGCACCTGGTGACTTCCACTGACACATGACACTTCAGCAGCACCTGGTGACAACTTCCACTGACACATAACACTCCAGCAGCATCTGGTGACAACTTCCAGTGACACATGACACTTCAGCAGCACCTGGTGACAACTTCCACTGACACATGACATTTCAGCAGCACCTGGTGACAACTTCCACTGACACATGACACTTCAGCAGCACCTGGTGACAACTTCCACTGAAACACAACACTTCAGCAGCACATGGCGACTTCCACTGACACATGACACTTCAGCAGCACCTGGTGACAACTTCCACTGACACACAACACTTCAGCAGCACCTGGTGACGACTTCCACTGACACATGACACTTCAGCAGCACGTGGTGACTTCCACTGACACATGACACTTCAGCAGCACCTGGTGACAACTTCCATTGACACATGACACTTCAGCAGCACCTGGTGATGACTTCCACTGACACATGACACTTCAGCAGCACCTGGTGACAACTTCCACTGACACATGACACTTCAGCAGCACCTGGTGACAACTTCCACTGACACATAACACTCCAGCAGCATCTGGTGACAACTTCCAGTGACACATGACACTTCAGCAGCACCTGGTGACAACTTCCACTGACACATGACATTTCAGCAGCACCTGGTGACAACTTCCACTGACACATGACACTTCAGCAGCACCTGGTGACAACTTCCACTGAAACACAACACTTCAGCAGCACATGGCGACTTCCACTGACACATGACACTTCAGCAGCACCTGGTGACAACTTCCACTGACACACAACACTTCAGCAGCACCTGGTGACGACTTCCACTGACACATGACACTTCAGCAGCACGTGGTGACTTCCACTGACACATGACACTTCAGCAGCACCTGGTGACAACTTCCATTGACACATGACACTTCAGCAGCACCTGGTGATGACTTCCACTGACACATGACACTTCAGCAGCACCTGGTGACAACTTCCACTGACACATGACACTTCAGCAGCACCTGGTGACTTCCACTGACACATGACACTTCAGCAGCACCTGGTGACAACTTCCACTGACACATAACACTCCAGCAGCATCTGGTGACAACTTCCAGTGACACATGACACTTCAGCAGCACCTGGTGACAACTTCCACTGACACATGACACATGACACTTCAGCAGCACGTGGTGACTTCCACTGACACATGACACTTCAGCAGCACATGGTGATGACTTCCACTGACACATGACACTTCAGCAGCACCTGGTGACAACTTCCAACCTTAGTCTTCTTCCTGAATAAAAACCTTCAACTTTGCCTGATAAAGTTGGCAGTGAGTCAAGACTCAGGAAGAACAATCAAGCTAAAAGCTTCTCTTAAACTTTTCTGGCGACGAGGAACGATTCACTTAAAGTTTGGTTATTATCTATGTGAAGATGGTGTGTGTGTGTGTGTGTGTGTGTGTGTGTGTGTGTGTGTGTGTGTGTGTGTGTGTGTGTGTGTGTGTGTGTGTGTGTGTGTATGTGTGTGTGTGTGTATTAATGTATACAAACACAAGGATATACACCCATACCAACGAACTAAAATATTCACGGAAAAACATTTTTTGCTTAGATCAAAAGAAGGATGGTAAGAATAGGGAGGAGGACTGATGAAGGATAAAGCACAAAAGATTGTGAGTAGAGAGGAAAAGAAGTGTAAGGAAAGTTGTGGGTAGCCAGGAAAATTGAGGTACAGAAAGCTAAGTGAGTTTCAAGAGAGTGGTTTCTGTGCCACATAGTGAACAGTGCCATGTATACAGGAAATTCCATACAATCACACACGGAAAACCGATATTATTAACAATACAACAAGACCATATACATTCCTGATACAGAGTGACTCCCTCTTCCTTAATCACTAAGGGAAAGCGTTAAACACAAAAGGGCTACACATCCTCTTTAGAATGGAAGGTAATCACGTAAGACCCAAGGGAAATATAGACTAGAACCAATTTCCGTTCACTGGCACTAATGCCTTTTTGAACTGAGACACACTGATCGCAGTCGACCTTACAACACACACACATCTTTCTGCCTCATTCTTAATACAAATTCTAATTGTTTCAGTTTGCACATGTGTAAAATTTATTCTCTTATACACTTATTTCGACTTCTCAGAGCAGTTTAAAATTGTTTCTGATTTTTATGTGAAATTTTATCACCATTATTAGATTATTATTATTATTATTATTATTATTATTATTATTATTATTATTATTATTATTATTATTATTATTAAATATCAGCCCTTTGCCATCGAGGTAGGGTGACCCGAAAAAGAAAGAACACTTTCATCATTATTCACTAAATCACCGTCTTGCCAGAGGCGCGCCGATACTACAGTTCAGAAACTGCAACATTAACATCCCTCCTTCAGAGTACAAACACTGTACTTCCCACCTCCAGGACTCAAGTCCAGCTAACTAGTTTACCTGAATCCCTTTATAAATGTTACTTTGCTCACACTCCAACAGCACGTCAAACCATAAAAGCCATTTGCCTCTACTCGCTCCTAACACCATCACGTATATTGTTATCTTTATTATTACTATTATTATTAATTATTATTGCTACTTTTTATTAAACCTTAAAGTTGATACAGGGGATTTGAAGGCATTGAGAGACTATCCAAGTCCTTGAAGCACAGGTCGACCAGTTGCTTAGATCACAAGTCCCTCACCAGCGATCTCAACTGCAAAATGTATATAATATACATTATCAGACTTTATTCAGACAGGAAAGAAGTAGTGCAAGACTGAGACCTAGAAGAGAAGCAGGGAGATAGTGAAGAGAGAGGGGGAGAGAGAAGCAGGGAGCTGGAGAACAAGAGGAAGATACAAGGGGAGAGAAAGAATGTAAACGAAGAAAGGGAACGGAATAAGATGTTTTGTAGGATAATGAAAGGCAGTAAAATACAACAAACGGAGCAGGAGGAGGTAAAGAAAAGAGAGAAGGAAAAGATGATGGGAAAAAAGAGTAAATAATACGAAGAGAGGAGAAAGCGAACAATAAAATGAGAAAGACAACAATAAAATAAAATGAGATGGAGAAAAGAGGAGAAAGAGTTGGAAACAAAGACGATAAAGACGGAGGTAAGAGGAGAAATATATGCATAGAAAAGAAAAAATAATATAAAGATGGAGATTAAAAATAGGAAAAAATGGAGATGAGAGGAGAAAGAGGAGACAAGAGGAGAAAAAGGTGTATATTAGAAGAGAAAGAGGTGAAGATGAGAGGAAGTAGAGCAATCAGGTGGATGAGGCAGTAAGAAGCGACATCCACTCAGCACCTCAGAGATCTCGGAATTTAGTTCCCCAGAAAAAAAAAATCATCCTGATGGTGAGACACATGACAGCACACAGGCTGGCAGTGAAATGTATCTCGTGAGTTGCTGAGCCTTATGAGATTGTGGTGCATACAGTATCCAGACTGCAGTACACTGCTGTATTCACACTGAAGTACACTGCTGTATCCACAATGCAGTACACTGCTGTATTCACACTGAAGTACACTGTTGTATCCACAATGCAGTACACTGCTGTATCCACAATGCAGTACACTGCTGTATCCACTCTGCAGCACACTGCTGTATCCACTCTGCAGCACACTGCTGTATCCACTCTGCAGCACACTGCTGTATCCACTCTGCAGCACACTGCTGTATCCACTCTGCAGCAAACTGCTGTATCCACTCTGCAGCACACTGCTGTATCCACTCTGCAGCACACTGCTGTATCCACTCTGCAGCACACTGCTGTATCCACTCTGCAGCACACTGCTGTATCCACTCTGCAGCACACTGCTGTATCCACTCTGCAGCACACTGCTGTATCCACTCTGCAGCGCACTGCTGTATCCACTCTGCAGCACACTGCTGTATCCACTCTGCAGCACACTGCTGTATCCACTCTGCAGCACACTGCTGTATCCACTCTGCAGCACACTGCTGTATCCACTCTGCAGCACACTGCTGTATCCACTCTGCAGCACACTGCTGTATCCACTCTGCAGCACACTGCTGTATCCACTCTGCAGCACACTGCTGTATCCACTCTGCAGCACACTGCTGTATCCACTCTGCAGCACACTGCTGTATCCACTCTGCAGCACACTGCTGTATCCACTCTGCAGCACACTGCTGTATCCACTCTGCAGCACACTGCTGTATCCACTCTGCAGTACACTGCTGTATCCACTCTGCAGCACACTGCTGTATCCACTCTGCAGCACACTGCTGTATCCACTCTGCAGTACACTGCTGTATCCACTCTGCAGCACACTGCTGTATCCACTCTGCAGCACACTGCTGTATCCACTCTGCAGCACACTGCTGTATCCACTCTGCAGTACACTGCTGTATCCACTCTGCAGCACACTGCTGTATCCACTCTGCAGTACACTGCTGTATCCACTCTGCAGTACACTGCTGTATCCACTCTGCAGTACACTGCTGTATCCACTCTGCAGTACACTGCTGTATCCACTCTGCAGCACACTGCTGTATCCACTCTGCAGTACACTGCTGTATCCACTCTGCAGCACACTGCTGTATCCACTCTGCAGCACACTGCTGTATCCACTCTGCAGCACACTGCTGTATCCACTCTGCAGTACACTGCTGTATCCACTCTGCAGCACACTGCTGTATCCACTCTGCAGTACACTGCTGTATCCACTCTGCAGTACACTGCTGTATCCACTCTGCAGTACACTGCTGTATCCACTCTGCAGTACACTGCTGTATCCACTCTGCAGTACACTGCTGTATCCACTCTGCAGTACACTGCTGTATCCACTCTGCAGCACACTGCTGTATCCACTCTGCAGTACACTGCTGTATCCACACTAGGAAGCAGTCAATATTAACATGGTGAAGCCCTAAATTCGTAGGGGCCAACAGCCCTTGGGCAATGGGAGAGAAGTTTGATTCGAGGAAGAGGAGAGTAGATTCAGTTTCTTGGATCAAGAGCCCATCACCATCCTGAAGTATTTGCTCTATTTTAGATTCAGTGTTGAGCTATATTACGATTTTTACCTGCCATATTATCATTTAATTATTCCCTCTTTTTAAATATGAACAACATGGCGTCTCGAGGAAAAGTTTTCCTGGCACCTATTTCGGGAGAATTTTCCTGGCACCTATTCCGGGAGAATTTTTCTGACACCTATTCCGGGAGAATTTTCCTGACACCTATTCCGGGAGAATTTTCCTGACACCTATTCCGGGAGAATTTTCCTGACACCTATTCCGGGAGAATTTTCCTGACACCTATTCCGGGAGAATTTTCCTGGCACTTCTTTCTGGGAAAATCATTCTTCTCATCTCTACTGGAAGAAAGATCCTAGCACCTCTGCTGGAACAATGATCCTAGCACCTCTGCTGGGAGAATGATCCTAGCACCTCTGCTGGGAGAATGATCCTAGCACCTCTACTGGCACAATAATCCTAGCACCTCTCCTGGGAGACTGATCCTAGTACCTCTCCTGGAACAACGATCCTAGTACCTCTCCTGGGACAATGATTCTAGCACCTCTCCTGGGACAATGATCCTAGCACCTCCCCTGGGACAATGATCCTAGCATCTCTCCTGGGAGAATGATCCTAGCACCTCTCCTGGGACAATGATCCTAGCACCTCTCCTGGGACAACGATCTTAGCATCTCTCCTGGGACAATTATCCTAGCACCTCTCCTGGGACAATGATTCTAGCACCTCTTCTGGGACAATGATCCTAGCACTTCTCCTGGGACAACGATCTTAGCACCTCTCCTGGGACAACGATCTTAGCACCTCTCCTGGGACAACGATCTTAGCACCTCTCCTGGGACAATGATCCTAGCACCTCTCCTGGGACAATGCTCCTAGCACCTCTCCTGGGAAAGTTTTATTAACTTTCTCTCTCACTCTCTTACACTGAGCAAACACTAAGCGCCGCCGTTAAAATGCACGTGTTGTTGGTGAGAGCCTCCGTGTGTTGACCTGTATTTTGTGCTTGACCTGGGAGCAATAATGCAAGGTTGAGGCGACTCGAGTGCACCAACACACTTCACCTGGGCTGAAGCACCAGCACACTTCACCTGGGCTGAAACACCAGCACACTTCACCTGGGCTGAAGCACCAGCACACTTCACCTGGGTTGAAGCACCAGCCAGCACACTTCACCTGGGCTGAAGCACCAGCCAGCACACTTCACCTGGGCTGAAGCGAGTCGTGTGCACCAGTACACTTCACCTGGGCTGTCGTCTCAGTTACTTGAAAAGTAGAATCTCCGAGAAGATTCTGAGAGCTTTTCTTGGTCCCACTTTGGATGTCTGTTCTTTTCTTCTTCTGCTCCCCTTCTTCCGTTTTTCTCTCCCCCATTTCTTTCTCTCTCTCTCTTATATTTACTTATTTATTCTCTTTATTGCTGCACTTGAATTAAATAATTTGTCTTATATAGTATTCTCCTGGTCTACTGTCTACTGTTTGATTCCATGTATTGAGTTACTTTCCATTACCTCCCTTTCCTAACATTGAAGGAATTCTTTCTTCCAGTTATGACCCGCGTTGTCTCTCCTTCCATCATATATACTCTGTTTATCTGATTTAACTGTCTTAGTATCGTACATATCTCCTTTGGTTTCTAGTGATGCATACTCTTAAGTCTCATTCCGTGTCTTTTCAGTCCTGCCATCGTGGCTTTAGGACAAGCCTTGTATTAATATGATTAATATGATGGATTAATATGATGCTGGTTCCATGCTGGCGTTGCGTACTCCATGGCTGGTCTGGAGTGTGGTGTATACTTAGCTCTGAATGCCTCATTATTCACATTTCTGAAGGCTATTCTTATATTCGTGTGTATGTGTATTTATTTAGTCTTAGTTTGAATAAAAATATGCAAGTCTTATTTCACAAAAAGGATTTACACGAAGACAAAGAAGCAAGTTAAAGAACAAGCTTTTTAGGGCTAAAGTATCGCTCTTCGTAGAGTTTTATAAGTCCTACATAGAATGAAGCGTTGTCAAAATAAAAGCTTGTTATGCAGTCTTTGTCGGGAATATGCCATTGCACTTGGGTGTTTGCTGTTGGAAGCGGGTAATATCGGTCAACAAGAGTTGGTGGTGACGTCGGCTTGACAAGACCCGTGTTAATTCTAGTAACTGGCGTCCCACACACACCGTGATGTTTGCTGAGTGAGCAACCAGCGTCGGAGGAAAGCTCATTGCAAGCACTGATTACAGCAACATCAATACACAGCGATTCACAAAGCCTGTCACACAAGGAAACAGTGCAAGGTGAGACACAGGAGCTCCAGGAAAAGTGCCTGCAAGCACTGATTGTGCTGACAAACAACAATATAGAGAACAAGCAGCAATATAGAGGACAAACATCAATATGCGAGTCATGTTTGGCAAGCACACTAACTCTACGACATTGTTGACGTTACGATTGAGGCGAGAACAGCTACTGCCAACATTGGTTTTGTTATTTTTTTAACTTAATGATTTTATCTGCGACTTAAAATACTCAGAACCTATTGAGAGTTTCTTGAGCTCTGCTTGAGATTTACGCTTATCTGTGCCTTCTTATGGTCATTATTGTGGCCTTGATGAATATTTTCTTATCAACACTTTAATATATTTCCATTTTTCTCACTTGATTTCAACTTGCATATTCACCCACATAGTTTCTTATTTCTCCCCTTTTTCTTTGAAGGTAATTTACAAATGTGAATTAAAAAAAATCCTGAATACTGCTCTCTCTCTTACCGAACAAAATTCCACTATAAGACTTCTCTCCGCAAGTTCACTCGTCTTGTGAAATACATTCAGGACTTCCATTTGCATTCTAATCCCACTTTCAGTGCCTTAAAGTCCACAGAATTTTGTAGTAGTAGTTACTGGTTTGCAAGCCAGAGACAAGCGGAGTAGGAGCTGGAAATGCTTCTCACACAGGACCAAGAAAATCATAATTTTTTTTTTTTGGTGAATTGGGATGGGAGAGAAGATTTGGTGTAATTAATACCATGTGACCTGTAGAAAATAGCTATGTGAGTTTGTTTGTGGGGATGGGAGAGAGGTGAGGGCAATATGTACGATGCATGGATTGTTAAGAGGAATGGGTAAGAAATATGTAGGACAAACTACGTTACTTACTCTCTATGTCAAGTGATGTCTGCAGATACCCTTGTCTGGTTCTATAATTAAACGATTTTTGTAGTTAACCGTATTGCAAAACTTATAATGGCCATCACAGTACAGTGGTAGACAGCCGGACTAACACACAGTTTGCCTCGAGTTCAATTCCTGGCCATTTAAATTTTAAGAAAGTTGAAATCTGAAAATGCAGTTGGGCAAGTCAATTTATTATCGTCTATTAACATTAGGATAGATAACCGGTATGTTATATGGTTTCCCTAAAGTGCATAAGAAAAATAGTATTATAAGACCCACTATGTTAGTTATTAGTACTTTCAGAAGTAAACTTTATTAATTATTAATCTTAGTACCTATGACAGTTAATGAATATAAAGGCTTACTGATTTTTGTAAAAGAAATTCTAGAGCTGCTGCAGCCTATCCTCTTCAAGGTTCGGCATGTTGAGCGTTCAGAGATGCTCTTCTGCATACCTCCGTTGTAACGCATGGTTATTTGAGTTACTGTCATCTTTCTGTCAGCTTGAACCAGGCTGTGCATTTTTCTTTGACCTCTCTCATTATCAAAACATAGTTACTTCCTCCAAAAAAAAAATGGATCAAGGTTCCTAGAGATGGTTTACTTAAAAAGGGATTTTATAAAATATGAACTTTAATTTGGTACCTACAGGAACATCGAGATAAAAACTTTATGGCCACCTTTCTACCTCCATTATTTTCTATGTATTTCTATCTCTCTCTCCTGAACCACCATCAACCACACTTCCAACACCCGTAATATCATCATTTCAACGCAGAGAAATAGCCTCTGTCTCTTTATATAATTAACGACAAATAGTTTGTTGACGCGAGCATGAAACAACGCGGTACATTCATTTCAATTACTGAGCGTGTGATGTACTGGTACCACCTCCCTGTTGACGCTGTATGTTTTTTTTTAGGAACAAGTTATTTTCACCAGCGACCTATTATTATTTACACGAGCCTCTGCAGCAACCATTTTATTAAAAAAAAAAAAAGGTGTTCCACACAGAACTGAACTTAACGGAAATTTAATAAAACAAAATTCTGAAATGAAACGGAGCTTTAAATAAAACTTTGATCTGTATTATTTGTTAGTTTGTTGTTCCATCACCAACACCGCTATTCATTGATTAAACTATTAAATGAATGTCTTTTATTTTTTCCAATGGCCTGTAGGAATTGTCTAGCGCAGTCTGCCAAATAAAGAACATTTTTTTACACGTTTTTTATTTTAATACAGTAAATCTTGTTATGGAATTTATTGTACAAGCGGATGTTGGTTGCGAGTTTACACAAAGAGCGTGTTCATTAATGTTGCAACTGATCAAATATCTGCAATTTCCCCTCGTTGCATTATAACCAGTTTCCTGTAATATCTCTCCACCTGATGACTGCTTTTGGCTGGTAACGACACCATTATCACATTAGCCTGTGGTATCTAGATCCTCTTTGTGCTCAAGTCATAATTAATAATGGCGTTTTATAATATATATATATATATATATATATATATATATATATATATATATATATATATATATATATATATAATATAGATAGATAAAATTGGTCATTTATCAAGAATTCATTTAAAATTAAGTCCTTTCTAAAATTTTCTCCTATACGTTTAAAGATCATTTTCTTTCATTTGCGTTGATGTAAAAATTAATAATTTTGTACCAAAAGAACCTTAAAAAACTTATCTAATCTTATTGTAAGAAGCGCAATTTAATTTAGCCTAATCCAACTAAGTATATTTTATATCTTACGATAAACACAAACACATTGAATTTTTTTTTCTTTAGGTTCAGAATGATTTTTGCGAAATTATTGCACACACACAAATTTTTGCTTGCTTTATTCGGCAAGAAGAGCGTTGCTATTTAAGCCAAAATCGCAATTTTTAAAGGCAAGAAAAAAAAAATCAGAAAAAGCAGTGAGGAGGGATTCTGGCCGCGATAAAACTTGTAATGTGTTTTATGGAACATAATCCCGCTCAAATTATATAGAGAGCTGTTAATCTTTTGATTCCTCTCAAAAAAACCTCGCTTTTGTCTTCAGCACAACAGCTGCTGCTGCATACTTTAACACAACAGATACTGCTGCTGCAGACTTCAACACAACAGATACTGCTGCATACAACAGCTGCTGCTGCAGACTTTAACACAACAGATACTGCTGCATACAATACAACAGCCGCTGCTGCAGACTTCAACACAACAGATACTGCTGCATACAACAGCTGCTGCTGCAGACTTTAACACAACAGATACTGCTGCATACAATACAACAGCCGCTGCTGCAGACTTCAACACAACAGATACTGTTGCATACAACAGCTGCTGCTGCAGACTTTAACACAACAGATGCTGCTGCATACAACAGCTGCTGCTGCAGACTTCATCGCAACAGATGCCACATCAGATTTTCATCTCTGTTTCTTTATTTACATGATTTCTATTGTTTATTATTCATTTCACGTTAAATTTATTTCTCTAATTTTTTCCATTTATTATTCATTTCCATGTGAATATTTGTTCGTCTTGTTCTTCTGTTTCTTCAGTGTATTTGTTCGTTCTCTCAGTGTGCATATTTTTTCCGTAAATATTCCGTTTTGTTCTTCCAGTGTACTATCTGTTCTCCAAGTATTCTTTTCAGCGTTCTCTATTTGTGCATTTATCTGCAATATCTGTGCTTTTATCTGTTATTTTTCCTGTTCTCTTTCTGTGTATTTATCTGTTATCTCAATGCACTTGTAATTTTTCTAATGTGGTTTTATGTTTTCTGTGTCATTGTGTTTTCTCTCTCTGTGTCTGTTCCTCTGTTTATATTTGTTCGATCTCTGTATATGTTTCCTATTTGTTCTTATCTCTTCTGTCGATTTTTGTATTTGTTCTTTTAATGTCCTTGTGTGTTCTCTCAGTGTATCCATTTGCTCTGTGTTAGTATTTATTTTCTATATTCTTTAGTTTTGTCTCCATTTTCCAGTCAAATAAACAATGTGTGTACCATTGCTGACTGTTGGTGACCGTTGGTGACCTTTGGTAATTTTTTGGTGTTTTGTATACTATATTCGCTCTTACGATGTAACGCCAGGCATGATGATTTGTAGCCCCTGGATAATAACCATTGGCTCTTTTACCCGGAGCTAGATGAGGAAGGGTTGAAGGCAGGTTTACTGTGTGTGTGTGTGTGTGTGTGTGTGTGTGTGTGTGTGTGTGTGTGTGTGTGTGTGTGTGTGTGTGTGTGTGTGGTGTGTGTGTGGTGTGTGTGTGTGTGGTGTGTGTGGTGTGTGTGTGTGTGTGTGTGTGTGTGTGTGTGTGTGTGTGTGTGTGTGTGTGTGTGTGTGTGTGTAACTCAGAAGTGTCTTCCTTGTACGCATCTCTGACGATGAACAGCACAGTCGAGAACATTCGTTATTTTCCGTTAATCTGGGATAAACCACGAAATACCCAGACTTTGGGCTACACAGCACATGTATCATACTCATAATAATAATAATAATAATAATAATAATAATAATAATAATAATAATAATAATCTTTATTTCTGAAAGTACATGTACTACACAGAAAGCCCCTTGTTATGCAGAGCATTTCGGGCAAATTAGGTCATTTTTGTCCCCGGGATGCGACTCGCACTAGTCGCCTAACACACAGTTACCTATTTTACTGCTAAGTGAACATGGGCAGCAGGCATCTTAAGGAAACACGTCCTAATGCTTCCACCCGTACCCGGGATCGATCCACGGACCTCACTGTGTGAGCCGAATGTGCTAGCAATCGAGCTACGTACATATCAGTACTGCATGGCATTATTGCAATGCAACCTGGCTGATCATAGTCAGGTCCGTGATTAGCAGACTGAGAATCGAGCCTTCACCACTCTTAGATGACTCACTCGGGCTCAGCACTAAATAAAATATGCACTTTGACTAGCTCGTTGAGCTTCAACTAAGGTTTAACACTTTCCTCGCCATTTATCTCGTCATTTTCCTTCACTTGAAACTATTTCGCTCACAACAACGCATTTACGTAGATCAAAAGGAGAAAATCATTACTGAATTACTCAGTGCCTAATACCGTTGCCTGAAAGCTCATTCCCCGGGCGGAGAATAAACGTTTATGTGAATTTGTTCTGAAGTTAGATTCAGTGTACTTAAAAAAAATATGAAGCTCACTTAAAAAGGGGAATCAATGTTCTTCCGCAACCTGACTGAAAGCTGGCATATCACGATAATTTGATTATATAGGTGACAAGGAGCTCAGTAGAGCGTCGTCCAGCTAACATACGAAACGACCCGGGATTGATTACCAGGCTTGGAATAATTTTAATTGTAATTGAAGCTGAATGCACAGTAATTAACTACGTGTTTTAGTATCTGTAATTGAACTTTTAGTTTAAAAAGTAATTGCAATTGCCTGTCGTCAGGCTTATACTTTCTTAAATTACATTATAAATCTAAGGAACTATAACGAGATTATGACAAAATGAAAGAAGGTAAATGTCAAATGGTACGTAACTACACCCACTGATGCGGTTCTCGTTGTTTGGGTCACGTCCAGTACTTGTGCTGCCGAGAGTGACATTTATGTGGGTTGTGTGTGACTGGGCTCCTCCCTCAGTCACACATTTGACGAATGGACGCATTTCGTGAAAAAAAAGGCAAATTATACTGATTTTATGTGAATTTTTGTATGATTTAAGTGAGTAATGTTTTGAAAGCGGAGAGGGACGTTAAGAACACTGTTTCTTAAAACAGGAAGCCACTGATTATGAATTTGTGAATGGAAGAGTTTATAGATTTCATGAACAATTCTGACTTAATAACGTGTTTGTATGAGTTATAAAATAAATGAGGAGAAACCATTTCTTTTTACATTTCATAATTTTGGTAAAAGGGATATCGTGTTGGTGAGTTTTAAAATTTAGCTGGCTCTAAGTTATTTTTTAATATTTTATTCAGTTTCGTGAAAGCAAAGGGCAAGGAAGGAGAGTGAAAGAGGGCAATGAAAATGGTGTAATTACATCGTTAATATTACGCTTTTTCAATACTGTTGTATGAGTGATATTGCTTAACAACACAGCTTGATTCCTGAGGAAGACCAGTAATGTTTTCCCAGTCAAACCATACCCCGGCTGGGATTGAACCCGCGGTCAGAGAGTCTCAAAACTCCAGCCCGTCGCGTTAGCCACTAGACCAGCTAGCCACAATAAGAGTCGTCCAACTAGGTATATTTCTACACCATAGGAAGGTTAGCACAGGCACCACTGTGGCCACAAATCCAGAAATATACCCAGTTGGTGTAGAAATATACCTAGTTGGACGAATCTTATTGTGGCTAGCTGGTCTAGTGGCTAACGCGACGGGCTGGAGTTTTGAGACTCTCTGACCGCGGGTTCAATCCCAGCCGGGGTATGGTTTGTTTGCACTCGTGTCATTACGATTTCGTGAGTCATGTTGACGGCAGTGAAGGGACTTGAGCTAGAGTTCGTCACGGCCACGCTAGCTGGAGATTCGTCTGTAAAAACTTGCATTTGTGGTCACAGTGGTGCCTGTGCTAACCTTCCTATGGTGTAGAAATATACCTAGTTGGACGAATCTTATTGTGGCTAGCTGGTCTAGTGGCTAACACGACGGGCTGGAGTTTTGAGACTCTCTGACCGCAGGTTCAATCCCAGCCGGGGTATGGTTTGTTTGCAATCGTGTCATTATGATTTCGTGAGTCTTTTCCTAGTCACCTGGACTGTGCTGTTAAGAAACGTTTGCTTCTAAATTCATATCGTAGCGTCTTTGTTTATTGCCGGTTGGAACTTGGAGTAACATTGTATTTAAGGTAACAAGAATGGAAACTTTGGTGGTAGTATGTTTATGACAGCACCTTCTGAAGTATTTTAGTCTCTGGCAAGAAGAGTCAGGTAGTGAGAGTAATGTAGCTGAATGCAGGAGCTGCGGAAAGAAGATAAAGGCTTCTGTGAAGGCGACGTCAAACCGCATCACAAACTTAAAATGTTGTAATGAAAAGAAGCGTGCTGAGTATTTAAAAGAGAAGCAAGAAGATGCACAGAAGGAAATGACAGAGCTACTGGAAGTGACAGCGGTACACAAGTAATCATCTATGTTGTCATATTTCAAGAGTAAAACAGAGAAGCTAGTGAAGTTTAAGCGAAATTCAGCTGTCACTGAACTCTGAAGAGAGTTATACTTTCCGGGATCATCTTCTGGAAGATGTACCGAGATTTATAATTCCTGTATTGTCAAGACTTAGAAATATATTTCTTCAGTACAGGCAAGATGGAGGCTGCAAGGAAAGAATTCCAAGATCTCAGCCGAGTTTATCTAACATTAGATCTTTGGACCATTCTCAAAATGTCATTCCTTGGGCAACATTCATTTTACAAAAAAAAAAAAAAATGGGAACTGAAGTTAGGTGTTATTTCTGTGATATATTTGAAGAAAGACGTAGTGCCCTTAAGTTATCAAATATTCACGAGATAAAATGAAGAAAGTTGCAGTAGACAATGCCTTATCAATAAGACTTTTGATATGTCTCTCCGTGGGATTCACGTCGCTGATCCTGAAGATGTAAAATATCAGGATCGCAAAAGGCAGATGTCATCGAGGAGGAAATGAACAGTGAAAATGTTCTCAAATTCTTGTCAGAATGTATAAGCTGCTTTGCTGACACTCAGCAACTTTGAATAAAAAATGCTCTCACTAATCCAGAGGTTAATAACTTTTTTCTATCTTCAGCAATCCAAAAAACTTCTCTTGTAAATTAAATCCGAAGATCAACTTCTGCTGCACCATTCATCTAAGATAATTGTATTGATTTCCGTCTACAAATGTAACAAGATGGGATCCATAATTAAAGATGATAAAGTCCTTTTTGTAAATCTTAACACGAGAACAATGCTGAAGATTTGCCGAGTGGTAGGAAGAAAACAAGAAATTATCTTTAATGGAGATCGTAGCAACAATGGAGGTTGTGACAGGTCTTAATTCATTTCAAGAGGCAATATAACAAATGGAAGGAGAGAAAATGGTCGCCATCTCAACAACTGGAACAGTGATTCTTGATCTATAGGACTCCATGCAGTAGTTACTGGAGTCTGACCTGTCCTACTGTAAAACTTTGATGAAAGAATTGCATGAAACAGTAAAACGGAGACTAATTAACTTTTTGAGAAGAGTTACATAGCTGTAGTTTCTGATCTTCGCTTCAAGTTGGATTTGCTTTTATCAGAAGACGAACAAAGACGCTTCAAGAGATGAGAATCCATGTTGCAAGCGAATCTGAGAATGAGAGAACATGATGTGAAATGGTCAGAAAAGATGAATCAACCGTGTCTAGGTCAAATCCTCCTAAGAGGCTCCACCTCGTGCTCTCTTCAGCTGGAGATAGAGAAATCACCCAATGAAGAACTAAAACAAGTTTTGCGTGCGGCCGGCAGTAATAGCCTGGTTGATTAGGGCCTGATCCACCGCAATATCTGGTCATGGACCGGGCCACGAGAATCACCCTCCAGGTATACTCCAGATAAGAGGATTGTGCTCCATTAGACGTAGATCCCACGGCTTATTAGAGTGATTCTTCTCCAAAGATGCTCCTCCTGACGAACAAGCAACAGAATGATGGGCTTCACTTCAATACTGCAAGAGAAAGTATTTAGCAGAGCAGGAAATTTTCTTTGCACTCCCAGTAGTGCGGATTTGATTTAGTACAACCAAGAAATTTATAAATATCTTCCATAATTATATCTTAATGAATTGTAATATGTCAAAATGTTTGTAACTTATGCAAGTTATTGTGCTACATCACAATCAATATTATTTTCATTATTTTACACTTGAGATAACTCATTTGCAGCTTTCTGCAATCATTCATTGCAATAATTCTTCTAATTTTATGCAGTTTCATTATTTATATTGTGGTAATGAAAAAAATATTATTAAACTAACACAGTAAAATACGTTATGCGAGTCTAAGCTGATTAAGCTATTCGTAATCTTTGCTGGATCTTAAGCTGAGTTAGCCTAACAAATATTATGCACATGTTCTAAATCTGTTTGATTCTGAAAATGTAATTAATGGTATTCTTGGACGTTGTTCACGTACTTACAATTATGTAACAAAATGCTTGCTTTTATTTGGAACAATGAGCATAGATTTCCACTCTAGAAAATTTGAATTTAAGAAAATAATTTACTACAATTAAATAACTAATTGTTATTTATTTTTTGTTCAGGTAATTATAACTGATAGACTTAAATCATGTAATTATTTCAGTTCTGCCTTACACCTGCAGCCTCTGTTAGTCGCCTACTGTGAGTTGCATCCTGGAGTTTGGAGAGGAGGAAAGAGGGTAGTAAACTTAAGACAGGGCTGAGGTTTGAAACAATCTGATATAACATCTTTTTGCCCGTGAATTGTATAGCATACAACAGGTTTCTTTGTGCAGGAACTTTGCCTTTACGACTTTCCTACCGACCATATTAGTTTTATTGCAATGTTAGTAGCTTTTAAATGATGTCTGCAACCATAACAAACTTTACTACCGGGCAATATATTTTGCATCATAACTTTTGTGAACCTTCCTTTCCTGACAGGAAATTACCAATACTTAATAAATTCGTGATCAACCATAAAAAAAGTCTTCTATTATATATATATATATATATATATATATATATATATATATATATATATATATATATATATATATATATATATGCAAAACAACCACTCTGAAAGAATAGAGAAATTCCCAGCGCTTTCGTGACTACTCACATTATCAAGGATCTATGAAAGTAAAACATCCAAGGAATGTATATAAGGGGTCTGGCCAACACCTCAGTATCAGATCCCACAACGGTTAAACACCTGACGCGCGCCGGCCCAACTGGACAGGTCCTTTGCACAACCCACCAACAAACTATTCTACCCAAGAAATTTTTTAAAATTATTATTTGTCCAGTGTATTATTAAATTCTTCCCAAATTCTATTAATTATAAATGTATCTAATTTATATAAACCAAAGGAAATATTCATATTATTGTCAAAACTGCTTTTTATGAAACAAGATTCAATTATATTCCTGTCGACCATGGACTTGCTTGATACTATTTTCTCAACTTTTTGAAAATCAATTGGATGGTTAAAATCTCTTACATGAATAAATAGAGCATCTATTTATTCATGTAAGAGATTTTAACCATCCAATTGATTTTCAAAAAGTTGAGAAAGTAGTATCAATCAAGTCCATGGTCGACAGGAATATAATTGAATCTTGTTTCATAAAAAGCAGTTTTGACAATAATATGAATATTTCCTTTGGTTTATATAAATTAGATCCATTTATAATTAATAGAATTTGGGAAGAATTTAATAATACACTGGACAGATAACAATTTTAAAAGTTTTCTTGGGTAGAATAGTTTGTTGGTGGGTTGTGCAAAGGACCTGTCCAGTTGGGCCGGCGCGCGTCAGGTGTTTAACCGTTATGGGATCTGATAGTGAGGTGTTGGCCAGACCCCTTATATACCTTCCTTGGATGCTTTACTTTCATAGTTCCTTGATAATGTGAGTAGTCAAGAAAGCGCTTGGAATTTCTCTATTCTTTCAGAGTGGTTGTTTTGCATATTCTGAAATCACCTGTTTACTGTGATCTTATTGCATATATATATATATATATATATATATATATATATATATATATATATATATATATATATATATATATATATATATATATATATATAAATATATAAAAGTGTGTGTGTGTGTGTGTGTGTGTGTGTGTGTAAAAAATCGTGAACAAGCTATGCAAAATAACCATGGCGGGAGTTGAAAGATAAAAAAGATAACTCTAGGCCTTTCGTGTTGCAGTCAGCAGCACCTGATGATGTGTTGACTGCACCACGAAAGGCCTAGAGCTATCTTTCAACTTCCCCCCGCCCCTCAGTACTTGAGGTTCCCGTTCAGCTGGGCAATGGGCTGTGGCGAGACTTCTCTTGATGTTACTGACCTCCTCATGTCTGTCATACTTCCCTACTGATGCATGACAGACGAGACAATGCAGTCCAAACTGATCAGCAGACGCCTTGCCACAAATGCGCCTTTGCTCGGTAAGTATGGGGACGTCTAAGCGAACAGCTACACCAATCCGAATGGCCAGAGAGAAATTGGGAACAGCTAAAAGAAAATCTCTTGAGTACGCCTTCACCACTATGAGATGAGCTTTGTCCTATTCAGATGAGTTGTTGAGCACTGTGTGAGCGATTTTTCCCACAATCTGTTTGTCCCAGTGGGACTGTTTGTGCCCTCTACGAGAAGCTGGTCTGCGTGAAGAGTCTGAAAGGCTGTCTCACTGCTTGGATGCTTCCACGAACTTTGAGTCGTGAGCTCCTACCGCACCTCTCAAGTGTTCGGAGACAATATCCTTTACTGGAAGCCATACACAAAGACAGAAATGCAGGTAATGCTGCCTGCGTTGCCTTGCGCACTCCTGTACCTCCCAGTCGCACTGGAATAGTTGTTTATTCCCATTAATTTTCCAGTGACAGATTCAATGCCCTCCTAAAGATAGATCTCAGGAGTGCGTCATATTTATTAAGTGTGGGGTTGTCAAAGGAGGGTGTGTGTGCGTGTTTATATATATATATATATATATATATATATATATATATATATATATATATATATATATATAATAAACACGCACACACACCCTCCTTTGACAACCCCTCACTTAATAAATATGACGCACTCCTGAGATCTATCTTTAGGAGGGCATTGAATCTGTCACTGGAAAATTAATGGGAATAAACAACTATTCCAGTGCGACTGGGAGGTACAGGAGTGCGCAAGGCAACGCAGGCAGCATTACCTGCATTTCTGTCTTTGTGTATGGCTTCCAGTAAAGGATATTGTCTCCGAACACTTGAGAGGTGCGGTAGGAGCTCACGACTCAAAGTTCGTGGAAGCATCCAAGCAGTGAGACAGCCTTTCAGACTCTTCACGCAGACCAGCTTCTCGTAGAGGGCACAAACAGTCCTACTGGGACAAACAGATTGTGGGAAAAATCGCTCACACAGTGCTCAACAACTCATCTGAATAGGACAAAGCTCATCTCATAGCGGTGAAGGCGTACTCAAGAGATTTTCTTTTAGCTGTTCCCAATTTCTCTCTGGCCATTCGGATTGGTGTAGCTGTTCGCTTAGACGTCCCCATACTTACCGAGCAAAGGCGCATTTGTGGCAAGGCGTCTGCTGATCAGTTTGGACTGCATTGTCTCATCTGTCATGCATCAGTAGGGAAGTATGACAGACATGAGGAGGTCAGTAACATCAAGAGAAGTCTCGCCACAGCCCATTGCCCAGCTGAACGGGAACCTCAAGTACTGAGGGGCGGGGGGAAGTTGAAAGATAGCTCTAGGCCTTTCGTGGTGCAGTCAACACATCATCAGGTGCTGCTGACTGCAACACGAAAGGCCTAGAGTTATCTTTCTATCTTTCAACTCCCGCCATGGTTATTTTGCATAGCTTGTTCACGATTTTTTACACACACACACACACACACACACACACACACACTTATAATATATATGCAATAAGATCACAGTAAACAGGTGATTCCAGAATATGCAAAACAACCACTGTGAAAGATTAGAGAAATTCCAAGCGCTTTCGTGACTACTCACATTATCAAGGAACAATGAATAAAAGTAATGCATCAAAGGAAGGCATATAAAGGGTCTAGACCACACCTCTCCATCACATCCCACAACAAAGCAACACCTGACGCGCGACTCATAAGAAAGAGAACACTGCAGCAGGCCCACTGGCCCACATAGAAGGTCCTTCACACAATCCACAAAAATTGCTAGAAATACTTTTAACAATCCAAAAAGGGACAACCAGCCTTATTCAAGTAAAAATATGTCGGTTCTCCCTTACCATGCAAACTTGGTTGATATGCCTTCTCTTCTTAAGACTTTTAATATCAAAGTTGTATTTAAAAATCTTGATACAGTAAAAAAAACTTTTGATAAAGAATTCCCCCAAAAATGCTGACGGATGTGTCTATAAGATTCCTTGTAAAATTTGCGATAAAGTTTATTACGGTCAAACTTGTAAAATCTCGAACTAAGATTAAAACAATATAAATATAGCATTAGAACTGGACAAGATTCCAATGCTCTATTTATTCATGTGAGAGATTTTAACCATCCAATTGATTTTCAAAAAGTTGAGAAAGCTGTATCAAGCAAGTCCATGGTCGACAGGAATATAATTGAATCTTGTTTCATAAAAAGCAGTTTTGACAATAATATGAATATTTCCTTTGGTTTATATAAAATAGATCCATTGATAATTAATAGAATTTGGGAAGAATTAAATAATACATTAGACAAATAATAAATTTTAAAATTTTTAATTCTTGGGTAGAATAGTTTGTTTGTGGATTGTGTGAAGGACCTGTCTATTTAGGCCAGCGGGCCTGCTGTAGTGTTCCCTTTCTTATGAGTCGCGCGTCAGGTGTTGCTTTGTTGTGGGATGTGATAATGAGGTGTGGTCTAGACCCTTTATATGCCTTCCTTTGATGCATTACTTTTATTGTTCCTTGATAATGTGAGTAGTCACGAAAGCGCTTGGAATTTCTTTCACAGTGGTTGTTTTTCTCATATATATACATATATATGTCTTGCCATGTAGGTAAAACTTGCGATTTTGGCTTATATAGCAACGCTCTTCTTGCCGTACAAGACAAGTGAAAATTTGTGTATGCAATAATTTCGCAAAAAACATTCTGAACGTAATGAAAAAAATGTTTCATTATGTTTATTATTAAATTATTGTAAACTTATCTAAAATATATTTAGTTGGGTTAGGCTATATTAAACTACGCTTGTTATAATAAGGTAAGTGTTCTAAGGTTCTTTTGGTGCAAAATTATTAATTTTTACATTAACATATATGAAAAAATATATCTTTAAACGTATAAGAAAAAAATAGAAAGGACTAATTGACCAGTTTTACCTATTCGACACGACATTATATATATATAAATATACTGGACAAATTTACATGTAGCGAGTTAGATTTTTAAGGATCATGAATAGGGTGGGCCAGTAGTCCTGCTGCAGTGATCCTCCATTCTTGGGTTTTCAAAGGCAATGTCTTAATCCATTTAATTTCAAGTTACCTATACATTTTACTTGCGGACAAAATTATCTAAATTATTACATTTATTTCTCAAATATTAAATTTACTGCTTTCTTATAGATTGTGTGTTCAAACACTTTTTCCATTATGGTTAACAATATAGTTTAATTTAATAAATTCCTGGTCCATCAGAGTGGATCAATATACATCCTGCAGTGTTCGTATGTCATCATTAAGTTAGCCTGGACCAGTAGGCCTCATATATCGCAGACTTGAAATTCCGAGGTATCCCCCCTCACTTGCGTGATACCTGGGTGATGTATCTTCTCACTTGCGTGATTCCTGGTTGATGTATTCCCTCACTTGCTTGATAACCTGGGTGATGTACCCTCTCAGTTGCTTGATACCTGGGTGATGTATCCCCTCAATTGCGTGATTCCTGGGTTATGTATCCCCTCACTTACGTGATTCCTGGGTGATGTATCCCCTCACTTGCGTGATTCCTGGGTGATGTATCCCCTCACTTGCGTGATTCCTGGGTGATGTATCCCCTCACTTGCGTGATTCCTGGGTGATGTATCCCCTCACTTGCGTGATTCCTGGGTGATGTATTCCCTCACTTGAGTGATACCTGAGTGATGTATCCCCCTCTGTAACCATCTGGAACATTGTTCCAGACTATGGAGCAAAACTCGTCTCCAGGCTGATGAACTGACCACCTCAAAATTGCGTCTTCAAGGGTGATGGACTAATGACATCGTCTTTATATCTCTACCGCTTCTGCTCACTCTTTACTCGACTGAAGAAGCCTACTGTGTAGGCGAAACGTTTCTTAAGAAGGATACCCAAGTGTTGCACATATGTCTTACTTATCAACCCGTTGGTACTGTATACCCTTTTAATATTTCATATACTAGAGTACCACAGCCACAGTAGGATTTTCAGGGTGTTCACCAACGAATGATCACCACGACTGACACTTCCTGGGAACCCAAATTCCTAAACCTGGTACGTACGACATGGGACCAGCGGGTCAGATGCAGCCTACTTGACTACAAAGTGCGGCGTACCTGACATTTTTATCAAATATATTTTTACCCATTTGCTAGCACACACAAATTACTAGGCCAGTAATGCCTAACCAACATTCCGCCACTAGCGTTATTACGACTGAAACAAAAATCCGCATTTGATAACCTATTATCAGTGGAAAAAGACAATAGGTCTGGGCACAGAAGGATTTCTAGTTACATGTTCCACCATTAAGAAAGCTTGGGCGTCGCTACCGTAGACAAAATCAACGTTAAGTTTTCGTGCAGGCTGTACTAATGTAATCAGCTGTTGGAACAGCAGCAGATTCTGTTGCAACAGCAGGTGCAGAAGCAGCAGCAGCTGCTGCTGCTGGAACAGTAGGTACAGCTACCATAAATAACATTGCCTAGCCTAATACGACAGAGGTAATCTTAGCTTCGCCATTCTTGCGGGTCGCCATCACCTGCTGTGGAAATTGCGAGGCGACAATGGTGCTCCAGCCAATCCCCTTGGGGCGAGGCGGTGATCTGATAAAGCAACAATCTTGTGAGGATTCCCGGTTCCCAGCAGAGATGCTCAACTATTGTTTGAGAAAAACAGAGTAATTTATGTACTTTTATATGTAAATGAAAGGGTGAGTGAACATTACACAGCTGATTCGAGTTTGACGAATTTTTGTGAATATAACAACAGTAATGAACATCTGTTATTATATGATCTAGCTAAGTCACATCAGGAAAATACACCAGCTACTGGAGTGGACCAGCGGCTTAAATTAGTGGGCCTATTAGTTTGTTTTGTTAGCTGTAAAGACTATCTACTACATGCCGCTTACTAAGACTGCAAGTTCCGTAAAGATTAATACCTCAAATAGAGATTAATATAAGCTCTCGGTGTATATACACTGGGTGATACACGCCTCTCGGTGTATATACACTGGGTGATACACGCCTCTCGGTGTATATACACTGGGTGATACACGCCTCTCGGTGTATATACACTGGGTGATACACGCCTCTCGGTGTATATACACTGGGTGATACACGCCTCTCGGTGTATATACACTGGGTGATACACGCCTCTCGGTGTATATACACTGGGTGATACACGCCTCTCGGTGTATATACACTGGGTGATACACGCCTCTCGGTGTATATACACTGGGTGATACACGCCTCTCGGTGTATATACACTGGGTGATACACGCCTCTCGGTGTATATACACTGGGTGATACACGCCTCTCGGTGTATATACACTGGGTGATACACGCCTCTCGGTGTATATACACTGGGTGATACACGCCTCTCGGTGTATATACACTGGGTGATACACGCCTCTCGGTGTATATACACTGGGTGATACACGCCTCTCGGTGTATATACACTGGGTGATACACGCCTCTCGGTGTATATACACAGACGCGCGCACAGCTCTTCATTTGGAAAATATTGCAGTAGTGGTCATTTAAAAAACAGGCGTCTGCGCAAAGTATGTTGAAATTACCAAGATATTGTGGGATTTAGTTTTTAAGTGATAATAAGACTATTTATATTTATAACCTCAGCAGCGAGAACTTTGATTGTGTTACGATTTATGGGATAAATGAAAAATATCCATAAAGTTCATTTTCTTCAGGCAAAAGAGGCATGATTGGTAAACATTTTTGTGGTACACAAAAACTACGTGAAATACAAACACAGAGTTTTGACTTCAACACCTCAAGAATCAACAACATAGGATAAACTGGGACAAAAGTGAATCCCTTTCGTGTTCTTATGCCCCATGAACCTTAGTTTTTCTTCTCCATTTACAAGCTGGTGTAGAAATTAAGTTACTTCCAAGAGACGAGAAAAATATTCTTTAAATGCTACAATTTAATCATAAAATTATGCAAAATATTCTTAAAATCCTTTAAAATATTGTATAAACTATATATAGTTTAATAAAAGGCTGAAAATGGTCTTTAAATGCAATCATGAAAAATAAATGCCACAATAAATGGCTTGAACAATTCATATACGGCTAATACAGTAGAGAGGAGAAAACTCCAGACGACGTTTCGGCTCGACCTAAACAATTATCAAGTCACAAAGTCGTCTGAAAGTTCCTCACCAAAGAGCACATGAACTGTGAATAGAAAATCATAACGTATTCCATCACTGAGGCGTAGCACACATTATTTTCCGTAATATCTAGCGGTCTGTGAGAACACTGATGTTCCCAGAACCAAGTTATGGACGTCAAGTCATTCTCAGTCGACATTATTTGCAAACTTTTCACCAGTGACATCTTGTCCCCGAAACATGCCAGTCGCTTCCGGAGATTCGTCTGTGTTTGGTTATTTTATTTTCCCTCTTCAAGTGGATTTGTCAGTAAGTGATAACTGTATTTTCTCTCTCCAAGTGGATTTATCAGTAAATGAAAATGTTTTTCTCTCGAAGTGAATTTATGAATCTGATTTTTTGTTTCTCATCTTGATTTATCCACACATGATTTTTTTCTATCTCATTTGGATTTATTTTTATTTGGTTATTTCATCTACTCTCTCCAGTGAATTTATTCACGCCTGGTTATTGTACATTTCTCTTACGTGCTGGAACTGCTAGGGAAATTGTATTATTGTGGACTATACTAATATAATGCAAGACAAGTCACATCTTTGTGTGAACTACTGCAGAAGCTCTGTGATGAGAGACACTTAAGTTTGCTGTGTGAGCTGTGTAGAGGTTATCTGGCGAAAGGTTTCAGTTTCCTCTGTGAACTACCGAAGTCTCTCTCTCATGAAAGGCTCCAGTAATGGGTGATCAAGCGCGACAACTTCATAGCACCAGAAATATCTGCTATCTTGTCTGTTTGGCGCTTATTGGACGGAAGATCGAGCCTCGACCAATCCCTGCCCTGAATAACCAAACGCCTGTACCAATTCACACGAATTATAAATAAAAATAATAATAATAACAACAGAGATGTAGCGAGATGATCTCTTATAATTACCAACGTTAAAATCGCTCCAGATTAATTCAGTAATCCTGTCAATATCACCAATAAGTAATGGGAAGAATAAAAGTCACAGTAATGTTGACTGAAAAATTTTAAAGCAACTCACAAATAGAAAATGGAAACTGTAAGAGATTTCGGTCCGTCCTGGGCCATTATCGAGTCCCGACTGAGAAAAAAAGAAGAAATAAGCCAGAAGTCTAAAATGGTAAAAGGGTTTGAACAGGTTAGGTCATCCAAGGTTATGTAATGTTTGACAAAATTAATCACATCCCAGCTGCAACGCCAAAGCAAACTGTGTCGAGCATTATCAAATCATAATATTTTGATAAATCTTTACACAGAGCGAAACATTGTCCACACAAAACTTGATCTGCATGTATAACTTTTACCCCATCCTTTCGGCATTTCGCTTTTGTATACACCGAAAACTTTCTCCCAGCATGCGTGTCGTCATGCAGACTCGGAAGATACTGGTGAAGAAACACGAGTCATTCAGTATAAGACACAGTAAAGTGAAGAACGTAACTGAACTCCCGAAACAAAACCAACGTGCATTCTACGTCGTCCCTCGGGAAGCGAAAATGTGGTTTGTCTTCTTGATGAAGACGCATATTCTCGATAGATTCCGAGGGCAGTGTTTATTTACAGTAGTGCCAGAGAGGCATGGCAGTAGTTTATTGCTTTGTTTGGGTTAGAAATCTGTCGACTACACGAGTGTCATTAAGGCTGCTTGTAACCTTAACACCCACACTCAAGGATTCTCACTTTCCTAAAATAAGAATGAAAGTGGAATCTCACTGTATGTACTGACTAAAACACAACTCTTGGTGTGAAGTGAAATAAGCCACATGCTCAGTATTAGGACATTTTAATGAAACGTATTACCAGAAATTACTTTTTTCAGTCGCAGAGAGAGTCAACGGCGGTTATCTCTGTAGGGCTCAATAACCCAATCTTCATTACTATATACTGATACTGTGCATGTGTTATTTATTTCACATTTGTCAGTACATTATACCATATCTTACCCACAACTCTAGGTGTATACACCCTTTACAAGAGTCAGTGGAACTCCGATCGTCAACACATTCAACGGCTGCGGGAACTACCCTGCTCACCAGAGGTGGGGGTAACAACTCTTCATCGAAACGTTGAAGGTGAGGTCTTGAGACTCTTCACCAGACTTATTCAGCGGAGGAGGTTCATTCTTCCACGCACTGAGTGACTGCGATTTTGTGTCTGCTTTATACGGCAAAGAGGAAAACAAATCTTCACACAGACGGGGAAGGTGAGGTCTCCAGGACCTTCTCTAAACTTAGCTTCAATTAAATATTTGACGATGACATTTTTGTTTGATAAGAAATAAGACAATTCGTTTCATTTCGAATAATCAGTGGTGGAAACCAGATGAACTAGCAGTTTAAACGCTAAAAAAGGGACTATGATATAGTAGAAAAAGACACATATGTACAGTTTAGGACATTTATTATAGAAACATTTCGCCACGAGTGGCTTCTTCAGTCCTAATGAAATAGGAGTGAAGAAGCAAGTCGTGACGAAACGTTTCCTATAATAAATATCCTGAACTGTACATAAGTGTGTTTCTCCCCATCTTGTCGGTAGCACCCGACCATTTCTCACTATAATCTAGCATCCTGAATGTTCTCACAAGATTGTGTGCTAGAAGAATATAATTTGAGAGATTGTGAGCTATCAGTATTGTAATCTAACATTTTGAAATTCTTCAGTCTGTGAACTAGGAGTTTAAACGTTCTACAAAGACTATGAGAACTAGAAAACAGTGAACTTCATGTGTTCAAACTAACAAAGAGATGTTGTGCTAGTAGATCAAACTTTCTGAATCGAAGAATGTCTGGAAGTTCAAACATTTGTAAAAAAAAAAATTATTCTGAAGATGTTCTAGTGATTCAAGTTTTGTGAAGAGAAGATGAACTAGTGATTCAAACGTAATAAAGGGAAGATGAGGGCAAGTAAGAAAGTATGTCTCGCACATTGTAATTCCTCACATGCATTACCTCTCTCTCTCTTTCACTCTCTTTTTCTTTGAGAGAGAGAGAGAGAGAGAGAGAGAGAGAGAGAGAGAGAGAGAGAGAGAGAGAGAGAAGTCCCGGCGTCTCCTGCCAATTGCACAAAAATTGTCAAGGGGAAGTGGAGCGTTGTTCTCCGCTGAACTTTTCCATCGTGAGTTTTAGGTAAATTGGAAGGCGGAAGGAACGACTTGAGAATTGAAGTTGTTGTTTTATGTTGTGCTAAACCTACCCACCACAGATCACACCTCAACACACACACACACACACACACACACACACACACACACACACACACACACACACACACACACACGAGCCTTTTGACAGATAACTAATGCACATCAAAACAAATAGTTGGCTATTAAAGAGAAAATACTAAAACAAACTGATAACAATGACCGCCAGAGAAAACAAGAGCTAAATAAATCACATTTATAACTGGTTTTAATAACTAAAAATTATAGGCCTCATTCACGTTTATGGTTACAAGTAGCCTTAACGATCCTCGTGTAGTCGATAGACTTTAAGAGCCATTAACCCACCTTCCCAGAGTTGTGCAGCTGTGATAGACGAAATACCTGACACCACCATCACATCTCTGAAATTTTCGATGTCTCCATAACTACATATTTTTTTTCTCTCGCTTTATGTTCTACAAACGTAATGTTATGACAGATTAATAATTAAAAGTCAGAAGTAGCCGTCTAACATCGAAGAGAATTTTAATTACATAGAAATAGATTCAATGGGTTTTGAGGTAAAAATCGTAAACACAAGTTCAACAGAATTCCCCAGTGTGAGGGCAGATTTTTTTTCTATACAACACAACAAAGCAGCAACTCGAGCGAGACAAGTCAACACAGAGTGTTTGACGTAGGTTGGAACACAACGAGGGGACGCACATGTACCCTGGAAGGTCAGATGAACCACTATGGGGGAGAGGAGAGAGAGAGAGAGAGAGAGAGAGAGAGAGAGAGAGAGAGAGAGAGAGAGAGAGAGAGAGAGAGAGAGAGAGAGAGAGAGAGAGAGAGAGGGAGGAGGGGGGTAGAATGAATTAGGAAGAGGTGGAGTTTGGGGGGATAACGCCGTAAATGAAATTTAAGGTGGATATAGCGAAGCCAAAACGGGATGGGAGTAAGACACGGCCAGCTAATAGGCGAGGCAGGGGAGGGGCCCAGAGCTAGAGCTTAACTCCCGTAGTCAACACTGTGAGTATAACACTGAGTGGCGTGTTCTCATTTACCTGATTTTGTTCATAAAAATAACACAAGATGATTATTTGATTACTAATGATTACAATAAATTGATTTGATAAACTGGGGTGACTTTGATGATTACGGTGATGACAACGGCAACAACAAAGACGACGACGATTTCGTGAACGACGACGGTGATGAGGCACATGTTACAGTGTCCTGGCTGGAACAGTTCAACGGCTGACCCCACCGGCTGGCCTGCGTGCGGCCAACAGTAACAGCTTGGTTGATCAGATCCTGATCCACCGTGAGGCCTGGTCTCAAACCGAGCCGCGGGGGCGTTGACCCCCGAAACCCTCTCCAGGTAAACATTTTAGACAGGCAATCCCAGGGAGGCGACAATTCGGTCCCAGACCATTATCGAGTCATAACTGTTAGACCTGATAAATGGACCAGAACCGATCGAAGCCTCGTATAAGGTCGAAACGTCGTATAAAGTCATCATTCTTAAGTTGTGAGGCGTTACGACTGCACTGATCTCGATAAATATTGTAACTCTCAAGTCTCTTAAGTTCCCCTGAACTTCCTCATAACTTGACCAGGTCTGCCCGAACTTCATTATAACTTAATAAAGGCCTACTTGAGCTTTATAATAAATTAATAAAAGTCAACATTAGTTTTATACTAACTTAATAAAGGTTTCCACGATCTTCATTACATCTTGATAAAGATCTACTTCGGCTTCATAATAACTTAATAAAAGTCTACCTGAACTTTAAAATAAGTTGCTATGAAGTTCACTTTTAGTTGTATTAGATTATTATGCAGCTCAGGTGGACTTTTATTAACTTAATAAAAGTCCACCTGAACTATATAAGAACTTAATAAAAGTCAGCTAGAGATTTATAACTTAATAAAAGTCCTCTTGAGCTATATAATAATTAAAGCCCACCTGAGATTTATTATAATTTAACAAAAGTCCATCTGAGCCTCACTATAAAAAATAAAAGTCCATCTGAACTTTACAATTACTTAACGAGGGAACTTTCTTAGCTTCATTCTAACAAAACTCCTACGCTATGTTATTTATCTCTTTTCCTGTTCTTCTCCAAGCTTGTTCTACTCCCTCCCTTTGGCCTTCAGCATCTCCCCCTTTCACACTTATTCAAACCCCCTTTTCCTTCTCTTTTCCCTTTCTAACACTCCCCTGTTGCCTATTCCCTAACTGGTGGGGAATTTTAAACAGAATTCTATTTTCCCCTAACCGGTTTCCCTTTATTGTCAAACACAAGATAAAGTATTTCATTTTTCCCTCTGTGCAGAGATTATATGTTTTTCAAACATGTATGTTGGAATTTTTTTTATAACTGTGGTGGTGAATGTTATAAATGTTGTGGTGTTATAAATGTTGTGGTGGTGAATGTTATAAATGTTGTGGTGGTGAATGTTATAAATGTTGTGGTGGTGTTATAAATGTTGTGGTGGTGTTATAAATGTTGTGGTGGTGTTATAAATGTTGTGGTGGTGAATGTTATAAATGTTGTGGTGGTGAATGTTATAAAAGTTGTGGTGAATGTTATAAACGTTGTGGTGGTGAATGTTATAAATGTTGTGGTGGTGAATGTTATAAATGTTGTGGTGGTGAATGTTAGAAATGTTGTGGTGGTGAATGTTATAAATGTTGTGGTGGTGTTATAAATGTTGTGGTGGTGAATGTTGTGGTGGTGAATGTTATAAATGTTGTGGTGGTGAATGTTATAAATGTTGTGGTGGTGAATGTTATAAATGTTGTGGTGTTATAAATGTTGTTATGGTGTATGTTATAAACGTTGTGGTGGTGAATGTTATAAATGTTGTGGTGGTGAATGTTATGTTGTGGTAGTGTTATAAATGTTGTGGTGGTGAATGTTATAAACGTTGTAGTGGTGAATGTTATAAACGTTGTGGTGGTGAATGTTATAAATGTTGTGGTGGTGAATGTTATAAATGTTGTGGTGGTGAATGTTATAAATGTTGTGGTGGTGAATGTTATAAACGTTGTAGTGGTGAATGTTATAAACGTTGTGGTGGTGAATGTTATAAATGTTGTGGTGGTGAATGTTATAAATGTTGTGGTGGTGAATGTTATAAATGTTGTGGTGGTGAATGTTATAAATGTTGTGGTGGTGAATGTTATAAATGTTGTGGTGGTGAATGTTATAAACGTTGTGGTGGTGAATGTTATAAATGTTGTGGTGGTGAATGTTATAAATGTTGTGGTGGTGTTATAAATGTTGTGGTGGTGTTATAAATGTTGTGGTGGTGAATGTTATAAATGTTGTGGTGGTGAATGTTATAAATGTTGTGGTGGTGAATGTTATAAATGTTGTGGTGGTGAATGTTATAAATGTTGTGGTGGTGAATGTTATAAATGTTGTGGTGGTGAATGTTATAAATGTTGTGGTGTTATAAATGTTGTGGTGTTATAAATGTTGTGGTGGTGAATGTTATAAACGTTGTGGTGGTGAATGTTATAAATGTTGTGGTGTTATAAATGTTGTGGTGTTATAAATGTTGTGGTGGTGAATGTTATAAACGTGGTGGTGGTGAATGTTATAAATGTTGTGGTAGTGTTATAAATGTTGTGGTAGTGTTATAAACGTTGTGGTGGTGAATGTTATAAACGTTGTGGTAGTGAATGTTATAAACGTTGTGGTGGTGAATGTTATAAATGTTGTGGTGGTGAATGTTATAAACGTTGTGGTAGTGAATGTTATAAACGTTGTGGTGGTGAATGTTATAAATGTTGTGGTGGTGAATGTTATAAATGTTGCGGTGGTGAATGTTATAAATGTTGCGGTGGTGAATGTTATAAATGTTGTGGTGGTGAATGTTAAACTGTGGAGCTGGTAACATTTTAACTGCGAATACTGTGCACAGAGGCTATGAATACTGAACAAGACTGTGAATACTGAACAAGACTGTGAATACTGAACAAGACTGTGAATACTGAACAAGACTGTGAATACTGAACAAGACTGTGAATACTGAACAAGACTGTGAATACTGAACAAGACTGTGAATACTGAACAAGACTGTGAATACTGAACAAGACTGTGAATACTGAACAAGACTGTGAATACTGAACAAGACTGTGAATACTGAACAAGACTGTGAATACTGAACAAGACTGTGAATACTGAACAAGTGTTGCACGTGTGTCTTAATACAAAGATTGAAATCATGAGGCACAAGAGAATAATTTAATGGCACCAGAATAAACGCTTCAGGACTTGAAACCTGATTAAAACTGCAAAAGTTCAGCTAGAATGTGAAATCTAGTTTTGGACAACAAAAACCAATGAAAATGGATACACAAGAGAGACAGACAACAATAATGGATACACAAGAGAGACAACAACAATGGATACACAAGAGAGACAGACAATAATAATGGATACACAAGAGAGAGAGAGACAACAACAATGGATACACAAGAGAGACAGACAAAAACAACAATTATAGGAATGGTACAAAACGTGAAGGAATGACTCTGTGGCCAAAATGAATGAAGCATTAGTAAAATAGCGAAATTAAAATTAAAAATAAAAATAAAAAATGAATAATATAAAAATGATAAAACATGAATAACAGACTCGTCAATAGAGACAAATATTGTTTTATTATTAGCTCTACTGAGAAAGCAAATACGTAATGAACTTAAAAGGAGAGAAAGGAAGAAATGTAAAGGAATATGAGCAAGTACACAGAAAGCTTCTATATAAATGACACACTTTACATATACTTTTAAAGTTAAATTTAGATATGTTTACGACACACTTAAAAATACATTTTGGTTACATTTAATTATTTTGTTGTTAACTGAGAGGAGGAGGGAGAGGATATCTCTGAAATCTGTGAACTTTAGACTAGGTGTGACATTGTGGTCACACTGAGATCAGTAGAGGTTAAATGTGGGTCAGTATAGTCTCAGCAGGGGTACCGATAGCTGATTAGCAGGGGGTGACATTAAGGTCAGTTGCAAAAAAGTAGGGAAGAGATTAAGGTCAGTTGGAAAAAAATGGGGAAGAATTGAGTTTCGTTGCGAAAGAATAGGGAAGAGATTAAGGTCAGCTGGGAAAGAGCAGGGGGGTGAGGTTGGGGTCACATCCTTTCTTGGATTCATACCATGAACAGAAACTTAGAGCTGTATGACGCACGACACTCTGCGTCACTTATATGCTAGTGTGTATGATTTACGACACACTGCGTTACCTACACGCAAGAGGATGATTTACGACATTCTGCTTCACGTGTACACAAGCATGTATGATGTACGACACTCTGTCACATAAACTCAAATGAACATGATGCATGTTTCAGTGTGTCATTTATAAAAGCCTTTTCTCCCAAACTACATTATTTGTCATGACAAAACGTCACTTAATATGGCTAACGATACCAGGTGTTCTCGTGGCAATATACAGAGTGGAACAATTACTGTCGTGATTATAGGCAGCGAGACTATAAACGCGACTTATTGACTCGTTCCTGACACGAAAGTCTTCAAGATGGTATAATGTGTCATGTGTTGTGTGTGGGTGACTGCAGGTGTTGTGTGTAGTAAACTGTAGGTGCTGTGCGTAGTGGGCTGCAGATGTGTGTAGTGGGATGCAGGTATAGTGCTTATTATTTTGAAGGTGTTGGGGTTTGTGAGTGAATGTATGTGTGTGTGTGTGTGTGTGTGTGTGTGTGTGTGTGTGTGTGTGTGTGTGTGTGTGTGGTCTTCTATAGGCTGATATTTTTAATAATAAAATATCGTCCACAAAAAATTTGATATTACTCCCCAGGCCAGTGTATATGCACACAATAAATTCCCAAATCAACTGGTGTTGGTCTTATACTACGGGACATGGCTGGAGCAGGCACTAAATTCCCAGCTCAAATGTTGGTCTTGCTGAGTGGTGGGGGAATCAAAGGCACGAGAATTTCCCAATTCTCGGCACGTGGGGATTCTGAGCGCCTCAGTGTAGTTACTGCTTAATAAATTCCCACCCACCTTGTCGGTCTTCCAGCATCACAGGACACTAAATTGTGAATTGTTTCCCAGTCTGAAGCATTTGGGAGCACAGAGGCAGAACACTGAAAATGATTTCACGATGTATTATACTTTGAGTTTCAGGAGCTATGTGACACTAGCTGACAGGGATGATCTCACATAAATACGGACACTTAGGACATCATTATGGAGTACGTTTCGCTCATGGGACTTGCGTCTTACCATTTGGAGTGAAGGTACTCATTTAAGGCCGGTGTATTCGCTTGAGTCCTTTACACCCAGACTGTTGGTATTAATACACCTTCTGGCTGATTGGTTTGCCTAGAAAAGAAGTAATTCCAGGCTCACTTGCGTTATCTAGTAAAGCAGAAGACACATAAATGTCTCAGATAATATATGGCCTTTGAATGTCTTAAAGGAGAACAATGATAAACTTACAGCTCACGTCCAGCTGAGCCCTTAAGTGTCCGCCTCTCACTCCCAGCATAATAACTTACTGTTAAAGTCGTCTCGTCAGTGGCAGCAAACAGGTGTTACTGGTGCTGCAGGCGGCTCACCACTATTATGACGTGCAGGTATTATTGGTAAATAACAATTGTGATATTTGATATGTAGGGGTTTATTGTATAGTGAAGCCTGCGAGAAGCTACTATGAACATACAAGTGTTTATAGAAGTTCTACAGGTTTCACTGCAAGCTTTGCAATTGTGCTTTGTTGAAGCATATGTTGTTTGTTGCATGTAAGTGAGCTGCCTAGCACCTGAAGGATGGCTAAAGAGACTACAAAATTCTAGAAACGAAATCGATTCATAATCGTGTTTATTTGACGATGAGGACACGTTGGTGCCGAGGGAGAGATACTGTATATAAAACTATTGAAGGACGTGAACGTGAACAGAGAGATGCTGAATGAGAGATGTGAACAGAGTGATGCTGAATGAGAGAGTGGTGAACAGTGATGCTGAATGAGAGATGCAAACAGAATGATGGTAAATGAAAGATGTGAGCAAAGTGATGCTGAATGAGAGATGAAAACAGAATGATGATAAATGAGAGATGTGAGCAAAGTGATGGTGAATGAGAGATGTTAACTACAACACGATGCAATTTGGATAAGGGACGGTGTCACAGGGTGAGACATTCTCTACACGAACCACATCAGCTGGTGTTTATGGGTATACACAGTGAGCGATGCAGCACATGAACCACAACATGATGCGTGGAGCTAATGTGTTCATGTGGTTTTGGGGCCATTTATAGCATCTCTGGTTGACTTAGACTCGACTCGCACGAAAGCAGTGGTCTCTCCCTCTTCCCCATCCATCACCAGACCGGCTCTGAGGTAACCTAACTCTTGCTCACGTTTCATGAACACCTAATGCATCCTCCAGCTCAGATCAAAGGTAAGAGCGACGGAAATATAAAGATGGCTCAGAATGAGTGGAATTTGTGGATCTGGACCATCTCAGAGGCCTCTCCTTGCGGGCTGTTGATGAAGTAGCCTGAGGATGCTCCTTGCGAGATGTTGATGAAGTAGCCTGAGGATGCTCCTTGGGGCTATTGATGAAGTAGCCTCAGTGAAAAGCATTAAAACCGAACTTTCTGTGAGCTTCAAGCAACTTGCTCAGAGAAAATTTTTCAAGATAAGCAACTTTCTCAGATAAATAAGAAATATGGAATAAGGATTTTATTTCTTTGCATAGTTTACAATGTGTAATTACAATTTTGATTTGCTAAGTACAAAGAAAGCCACTGTCATGCCGGGACATGATGCTGCTTAGCGAAAGGTCTTCAATGCAAGCAACTTGTTCAGAAAAAGGTCATCAATACAAGAACCTCCGAGAAAACACTGAAATTCATCTTACGATAAAACAACTTAGATATTTCAAGACAAGGCAATCTGCTCAGACTAAATTCCTCAGGACAAGACAACTTCTTCGGATGAAATTCTTGAAGACAACTTAGAAAGCGAAAGTTCTTCAAGACACGACTCCATTAACGTCAGTAGTAACACTGAGTTGCTTGCTCTCGAAATTACGCAATAAAGACAAAATAGAGGCCGGTGTCACATTTCCCTAACTTTGAATTGCAGTTGGCTTCGTGTTGATGGTATGGAGGGAGGAACTGTTTCTCTATAAACAGATAATTTTTTTTTCAAATTCAAGTCTTGGAAAACGCTTTACCCGGAGCGCTTTTAAAAGGGGTTTTAAGTACTTGTGTCTAGTTTAATTACAAACATGAGATTGTTAATCCATCCAGTTTTCGTTGTCCTCACCAACACGACGGGAAGACGACTACCATGAACGTGGTCGACAGGATGACGGACTACCATGAATGTGGTCGACAGGATGACGGATTTTAACACGTCGCCCGTTTCCCACCGAGGCAAGGTGACCCAAAAAGAAAGGAAAAACTTTCAGCATTCAACACTTTCACCATCACTGATACATAATCACTGTCTTTGCAGAGGCGCTCAGATACGACATCTTACATGTCTCTCCAAACTGCCAATATCCCAAACCCCTCCTTAAAGTGCAGGCATTGTACTTTCCATTTCCAGGACTCAAGTCCGGCTAAGTGGTTACCCTGAATCCCTTCACAATATATTACCCTGCTCACTCTCCAACAGCCTGTCAGGTCCCAAAAACCATTCGTCTTCACTCGCTCCTAACACGCTCGCGCACGCTTGCTGGAAGTCCAAGTCCCTCGCCCACAAAACCTCCTCTACCCCCTCCCTCCAACCATTTCAGGGACGACCCCTACCCCGCCATCCTTCCCCGACAGATTAATACGCTCTCCAACTCATTCTACTTTGTTCCATTCTCTCTAAATGACCAAACCACCTCAACAACCCCTCTTCAGCCCTCTAATACTTTTAGTAACTACACACCTCCTAATTTCCACACTACGAATTCTCTGTATAATATATATAGTCGTGTCGAATAGGAAACGCTGGTCAATGAGCAAGAACTCACTTAAAATTAAAACCTTTCTAAAAATTTCTCTTATACGTTTAAAGATATATTTTTTTCATTTATGTTAATGCAAAAAATAATTTTGTACCAAAAGAACCTTAGAAAACTTACCTAACCTTATAATAACAAACGCAATTTAATTTAGCCTAATCCAACTAATATATTTTAGATAAGTTTACAATAATTTAATAATAAACAAACACAATGAAATATATTTTTTCCGTTAGGTTCAGAATGATTTTTGCGAAATTAATGCATACAGATTTGTGTATGCAATAATTTCGTAAGAATCATTCTGAACCTAACGAAAAAGTATATTTCAATGTGTTTGTTTATTATTAAATTATTGTAAACTTATCTAACATATATTTAGTTGGATTAGGCTAAATTAATAAGGTTAGGTAAGTTTTCTAAGGTTATTTTGGTAAAAGAATATTAATTTTTACATTAACGTAAATAAAAAAAATATGTCGTTATAATATAAGAGAAAATTTTAGAAAGGATTTAATTTTAAATGAGTTTTTGCTAATTGACCAGTTTTACATATTCGGCACGACATATATATATTTCTCATTCGTAAAGAAATAGATACAATATATAAAGTTTGAGAGAGAGGGAGAAGTATCAAGCAGCCTTAACAACACCCCTTATTAACCTAACTCAGGTAAGACATCTAACCTGCCTCAACCCTCATTATATTCTCACCAGGAATTGTCAACCCTCAAGGAAGAAAAACCCCAATAAAATGTTCTGCTTGTATCATAGTGACACACGATTTGATTGTTTCTTTTCATTGCTTAGATAATATTAAGAGCCTGGAATATCAGGATTTTTTTTATTTGTGGTGTGTGTGTGTGTGTGTGTGTGTGTGTGTGTGTGTGTGTGTGTGTGTGTGTGTGTTTTCCCCAATTGTTGACGCTGGGGCCAAGTTTTGTCTTCTAACAACATGCTACGTAGAGTTAGTACATGTTACATCTCTGAGTTATACGAGAGGCGTCCCCTTTCACCAACACTCGTAGTGAGGTGTCTCGTCTCATATACACACTCGGTGAAGTGTTCCTTCTAACCTACAGTATACGCGTGGAAGATGTCTCTTACGACCTATACGCGTGGGAAGTCTCTGACACGTACGAGGTGTCTCCTTTCTCCTACACGAGTGAAGGGGTGTCTCCTGCCACCTTCATGCGTGGGACGGTAATTCCATAAAGACAACCTTCTTTAGTTGAAGACATTTACAGTGGAGGATCTGCATAATACATATGACAATGGTATATTATATTCTGATTTTGTCTTGTGTACGCTCCACTCTTGGTAGTTCGTGAAGCAGAGAATGAGGAACCAGAGCTCTTCCTTGGAAGGCATCCTCTGAGCCTTGCCAATCAGCATTTTCGATTCTGTTAGTTTTACGGAGGTCCTTTCAGGTTGATGCTGACTACGATAAGGATCTGAAAATTTCCAATGGGTCCTTCCGATTGAGTATCAGGGAGGTACTGACATGTGTGCAATACCATTCTTTAGGTGTCATTGAAAGTGAAGCTGGGAGAGGGGAAAGGGGGGGGGAGGTAGAGGGGGA
>NC_091332.1:18646397-18741397 GCF_038502225.1 Cherax quadricarinatus
CTGCCTGCAGCATACCTCACCGTCCATGTTGCCTGCAGCACACCACACCCTCAATGCTGCCTGCAGCATACCACTCTCCATGCTGCCTGCAGCATACCACACCTCCCATGCTGCCTGCAGCATACCCACCCTCAATAGTGCCTGCAGCATAGCACATACTCCATGCTGCCTGCAGCATATCCACCCTCCATACTGCCTGCAGCACACCACACCCTCTATGCTGCCTGCAGTACACCACACCCTCCATGCTGCCTACAGCATACCACAACCTCCATGCTACCTGCAGCATACCACACCCCCGAGCTGCCTGCAGCCTACCACACCCTCCATGCTGCCTGCAGCATACCCACCCTCCATACTGCCTGCAGCACACCACACCCTCCATGCTGCCTGCAGAATACCACACCCCCATACTGCCTGCAGCATACCACACCCTCCATGCTGCCTGCAGCATACCACACCCTCCATGCTGCCTGCAGCATGTCTCACCCTCCATGCTGCTTGCAGCACACCACACCCTCCATGCTGCCTGCAGCACACCACACCCTCCATGCTGCCTGCAGCACACCACACCCTCCATGCTGACACCCTCCTGCAGCAGCACCACACCCTCCATGCTGCCTGCAGCAGCACATCACACCCTCCATGGTGCCCGCAGCATAGCACACCCTGCATGCTGCCTGCAGCATACCACACCCCCACACTGCCTGCCACACAACACCCTCCATGCTGCCTGCAGTATAACACACCCTCCATGCTGCCTGCAGCATACCACACCCTCCATGCTGCCTGCAGCATACCACACCCTCCATGCTGCCTGCAGCACACCACACCCTCCATGCTGCCTGCAGCACACCACACCCTCCATGCTGCCTGCAGCACACACCCACCCTCCATACTGCCTGCAGCATACAACACCCTCCATGCTGCCTGCAGCACATCCACTCTCCATACTGCCTGCAGCACACCACGCCCTCCATGCTGCCTGCAGCAGACCACACCGTCCATGCTGCCTGCAGCACACCGCACCCTCCATGCTGCCTGCAGCATATCCACCCTCCATACTGCCTGCAGCACACCACACCCTCCATGCTGCCTGCAGTATAACACACCCTCCATGCTGCCTGCAGCATACCACCCCCTCCATGCAGCATACCACACCCTCCTGCCTGCAGCACACCACACCCTCCATGGTGCCTGCAGCATACCCACCCTCCATGCTGCCTGCAGCATACTGCCTGCAGCACACCACGCCCTCCATGCTGCCTGCAGCAGACCACACCGTCCATGCTGCCTGCAGCACACGGCACCCTCCATGCTGCCTGTAGCATATCCACCCTCCATACTGCCTGCAGCATATCCACCCTCCACACTGCCTGCAGCACACCACACCCTCTATGCTGCCTGCAGTACACCACAACCTCCATGCTGCTTTCAGCATACCACACCCATGCTGCCTGCGGCCTACCACACCCTCCATGCTGCCTGCAGCATACCCACCCTCCATACTGCCTGCAGCACACCACACCATGCTGCCCGCAGCATAGCACACCTCCATGCTGCCTGCAGCATACCCCATCCTCCATACTGCTTGCAGCATAATACACCCTCCATGCTGCCTGCAGAATACCCCACCCTCCATGCTGCCTGCAGCACACCACACCCTTTATGCTGCCTGCAGCATACCCTCCATCCATGCTGCCTGCAGCATACCACACCCCCATGCTGCCTGCAGAATACTACACCCCCCATGCTGCCTGCAGCACACGACACCCTTCATGCTGCCTGCAGCATACCACACCCTCCATGCTGCCTGCAGCATACACCCTCCATGCTGCCTGCAGGATACCACACCTTCCATGCTGCCTGCAGCACACCACACCCTCCATGCTGCCTGCAGCACACCACACCCTCCATGCTGCCTGCAGCACACCACACCCTCCATGCTGCCTGCAGCACACCACACCCTCCATGCTGCCTGCAGCATACCACACCACCCATACTGCCTGCAGCATACCACACCCTCCATGCTGCCTGCAGCACACCACACCCTCCATGCTGCCTGCAGCACACCACACCCTCCATGCTGCCTGCAGCACACCACACCCTCCATGCTGCCTGCAGCACACCACACCCTCCATGCTACCTGCAGCACACCACACCCTCCATGCTGCCTGCAGCATACCACACCCTCCATGCTGCTGCAGCATACCCACCCTCCATACTGCCTGCAGCATACCCACCCTCCATACTGCCTGCAGCATACCCACCATCCCTACTGCCTGCAGCATACCCACCCTCCATACTGCCTGCAGCACACCCTCCATGCTGCCTGCAGCATATCCACCCTCCATACTGCCTGCAGCACACCACACCCTCCATGCTGCCTGCAGCACACCACACCCTCCATGCTGCCTGCAGCACACCACACCCTCCATGCTGCCTGCAGCATACCACATCCCCCATGCTGCATGCAGCATACCACACCCTCCACGCTGCCTGCAGCATGACCACCCTCCATACTGCCTGCAGCATACCCACCCTCCACACTGCCTGCAGCACACCACACCCTCCATGCTGCCTGCAGTATACCACACCCTCCATGCTGCCAGCAGCATACCACACCCTCCATGCTGCCTGCAGCACACCACACCCTCCATGCTGCCTGCAGCACACCACACCCTCCATGCTGCCTGCAGCACACAACACCATCCATGCTGCCTGCAGCATACCACATCCCCCATGCTGCCTGCAGCATACCACACCCCCCATGCTGCCTGCAGCACACCACACCCTTCATGCTGCCTGTAGCAAACCACACCCCCCATGCTGTCTGCAGCACACCACACCCTCCATGCTGCCTGCAGCACACTACACCCTCCATGCTGCCAGCAGCACACCACACCATCCATGCTGCCTGCAGCACACCACACCCTCCATGTTGCCTGCAGCATACCACACTCTCCATGCTGCCTGCAGCATACCACACCCCCCATGGTGCCTGCAGCATACCCACCCTCCATGCTGCCTGCAGCATACCACACCCCCCATGGTGCCCGCAGCATAGCACACCCTGCATGCTGCCTGCAGCATATCCACCCTCCATACTGCCTGCAGCACACCACACCCTCCATGCTGCCTGCAGCACACCACACCCTCCATGCTACCTGCAGCACACCACACTCCCATGCTGGCTGCAGCCTACCACACCCTCCATGCTGCCTGCAGCACACCACACCCTCCATGTTGCCTGCAGCATACTACACCCTCCATACTGCCTGCAGCATACCACACCCTCCATACTGCCTGCAGCACCACACCCTCCATGCTGCCTGCAGCATACCCACCTTCTATACTGCCTGCAGCATACCACACCCCCCATGCTGCCTGCAGCATACCACACCCTCCATGCTGCCTGCAGCATACCCACCCTCCATACTGCCTGCAGCACACCACACCCTCCATGCTTCCTGCAGCATACCACACCCTCCATGCTGCCTGCAGCACACTACACCCTCCATGCTGCCTGCAGCATACCACACCCTCCATACTGCCTGCAGCACACCACACCCTGCATGCTGCCTGCAGCATACCACACCCCCAATGCTGCCTGCACCATGCCACACCCTCAATGCTGCCTGCAGCACACCACACCCTCCATGCTGCCTGCAGCACACCACACCCTCCATGCTGCCTCCAGCACACCACACCCTCCATGCTGCCTGCAGCACACCACACCCTCCATGCTGCCTGCAGCACACCACACCCTCCATGCTGCGTGCAGCATACCACACCCTCCATGCTGCCTGCAGCATAGCACATTCTCCATGCAGCATATCCACCCTCCATACTGCCTGCAGCACACCACACCCTCCATGCTGGATGCAGCACACCACACCCTACATGCTGCCTGCCGGATACCACTTACCCCATGCTGCCTGCAGCATACCACACCGTCCATGCTGCCTGCAGCATACCACATCCTCCATGCTGCCTGCAGCACACCACACCCTCCATGCTGCCTGCAGAATACCACACTCTCCATGCTGCCTGCAGCATACCACACCCCCCATGCTGCCTGCAGCATACCCACCCTCCATACTGCCTGCAGCATAGCACACCCTCCATGCTGCCTGCAGCATATCCACCCTCCATACTGCCTGCAGCACACCACACCCTCTATGCTGCCTGCAGTACACCACACCCTCCATGCTGCCTACAGCATACCACATCCCCCATGCTGCCTGCAGCTTACCACACCCTCCACGCTGCCTGCAGCATACCCACCCTCCATACTGCCTGCAGCACACCACACCCTCCATGCTGCCTGCAGTATAACACACCCTCCATGCTGCCTGCAGCAAACCACACCCTCCATGCTGCCTGCAGCACACCACACCCTCCATGCTGCCTGCAGCACATCACACCCTCCATGCTGCCTGCAGCACATCACACCCTCCATGCTGCCTGCAGCATAACACACCCTGCATGCTGCCTGCAGCATACCACACCCCCATGCTGCCTGCAGCACATCACACCCTCCATACTGCCTGCAGCACACAACACCCTCCATGCTGCCTGCAGTATAACACACCCTCCATGCTGCCTGCAGCATACCACACCCTCCATGCTGCCTGCAGCATACCACACCCTCCATGCTGCCTGCAGCACACCACACCCTCCATGCTGGCTGCAGCACACCACACCCTCCATGCTGCCTGCAGCATACCACACCCCCCATGGTGCCTGCAGCATACCCACCCTCCATACTGCCTGCAGCATACAACACCCTCCATGCTGCCTGCAGCACATCCACTCTCCATACTGCCTGCAGCACACCGCGCCCTCCATGCTGCCTGCAGCAGACCACACCGTCCATGCTACCTGCAGCACACCGCACCCTCCATGCTGCCTGCAGCATATCCACCCTCCATACTGCCTGCAGCACACCACACCCTCCATGCTGCCTGCAGTATAACACACCCTCCATGCTGCCTGCAGCATACCACACCCTCCATGCTGCCTGCAGCATACCACACCCTCCATGCTGGCTGCAGCACACCACACCCTCCATGGTGCCTGCAGCATACCCACCCTCAATGCTGCCTGCAGCATATCCACTCTCCATACTGCCTGCAGCACACCACGCCCTCCATGCTGCCTGCAGCAGACCACACCGTCCATGCTGCCTGCAGCACACCGCACCCTCCATGCTGCCTGTAGCATATCCACCCTCCATACTGCCTGCAGCATATCCACCCTCCACACTGCCTGCAGCACACCACACCCTCCATGCTGCCTGCAGTACACCACAACCTCCATGCTGCTTTCAGCATACCACACCCATGCTGCCTGCGGCCTACCACACCCTCCATGCTGCCTGCAGCATACCCACCCTCCATACTGCCTGCAGCACACCACACCATGCTGCCCGCAGCATAGCACACCTCCATGCTGCCTGCAGCATACCCCATCCTCCATACTGCTTGCAGCATAATACACCCTCCATGCTGCCTGCAGAATACCCCACCCTCCATGCTGCCTGCAGCACACCACACCCTTTATGCTGCCTGCAGCATACCCTCCATCCATGCTGCCTGCAGCATACCACACCCCCATGCTACCTGCAGCATACTACACCCTCCATACTGCCTGCAGCATACCACACCCTTCATGCTGCCTGCAGCACACCACACCCTCCATGCTGCCTGCAGCACACCACACCCTTCATGCTGCCTGCAGCACACCACACCCTCCATGCTGCCTGCAGCACACCACACCATGCTACCTGCAGCAGACTACACCCCCATGCTGCCTGCAGCATACCACACCCTCCACGCTGCCTGCAGCGCACCATACCCTCCACGCTGCCTGAAGCGCACCATACCCTCCATGCTTCCTGCAGCACACCACACCCTCCATGCTGCCTGCAGCACACCACACCCTCCATGCTGCCTGCAGCACACCACACCCTCCATGCTGTTTGCAGCATACCACACCCTCCATGCTGCCAGCAGCATACCAGACCTCCCATGCTGCCTGCAGCATACCCACCCTCCATACTGCCTGCAGCATGCCCACCCTCCATACTGCGTGCAGCATAGTACACCTTCCATGCTGCCTGCAGCATATCCACCCTCCATACTGCCTGCAGCACACCACACTCTCCATGCTGCGTGCAGCACACCACACCCTCCATGCTGCGTGCAGCACACCACACCCTCCATGCTGCCTGCAGCACACATCCCTCATGCTACCTGCAGCATACCACAGCCTCCACGCTGCCTGCAGCATACCAACCCTCCATACTGCTTGCAGCATACCCACCCTCCATGCTGCCTGCAGCATACCACACCCTCCATGGTGCCTGCAGCATACCACACACCCCATGCTGCCTGCAGCATACCCACCCTCCCTACTGCCTGCAGCATACCCACCCTCCATACTGCCTGCAGCACACCCTCCATGCTGCCTGCAGCATATCCACCCTCTATACTGCCTGCAGCACACCACACCCTCCATGCTGCCTGCAGCACACCACACCACACCCTCCATGCTGCCTGCAGCATACCACATCCCCCATGCTACCTGCAGCATACCACAGCCTCCACGCTGGCTGCAGCATACCCACCCTCCATACTGCCTGCAGCACACCACTCTCTCCATGCTGCCTGCAGCATACCACACTCTCCATGCTGCCTGCAGCATACCACACCCTCCATGCTGCCTGCAGCACACAACACCCTCCATGCTGCCTGCAGCATACCACGCCCTCCATGCTGCCTGCAGCACACTCCTTCCATGCTGCCTGCAGCATACCACACCCCCATGCTGCCTGCAGCATACCACACCCCCCATTCTGCCTGCAGCACACAACACCCTTCATGCTGCCTTCAGCATACCACACCCTCCATGCTGCCTGCAGCACACCACACCTCTTATGGTGCCTGCAGCATATCCACCCTTCATACTGCCTGCAGCATAGCACACACTCCATGCTGCCTGCAGCATATCCACCCTCCATATTGCCTGCAGCACAGCACACCCTCCATGCTGCCTGCTGCACACCACACCGTCCATGCTGCCTGCAGCATACCACACCCTCCATGCTGCCTGCAGCATATCCACCCTCCATACTGCCTGCAGCATATCCACCCTCCATACTGCCTGCAGCACACCACACCCTCCATGCTGCCTGCAGCATACCACACCCCCTATGCTGCCTGCAGCATACCACACCCTCCATGCTGCCTGCAGCATACCCACCCTCCACACTGCCTGCAGCACATCACACCCTCCATGTTGCCTGCAGCATACTACACCCTCCATACTGCCTGCAGCATACCACACCCTCCATACTGCCTGCAGCACACCACACCCTCCATGCTGCCTGCAGCATACCCACCTTCTATACTGCCTGCAGCATACCACACCCCCCATGCTGCCTGCAGCATACCACACCCTCCATGCTGCCTGCAGCATACCCACCCTCCATACTGCCTGCAGCACACCACACCCTCCATGCTTCCTGCAGCATACCACACCCTCCATGCTGCCTGCAGCACACTACACCCTCCATGCTGCCTGCAGCATACCACACCCTCCATACTGCCTGCAGCACACCACACCCTGCATGCTGCCTGCAGCATACCACACCCCCCATGCTGCCTGCACCATGCCACACCCTCAATGCTGCCTGCAGCATACCCACCCTCCATACTGCCTGCCGCACACCACACCCTCCATGCTGCATGCAGCTCACCACACGCTCCATGCTGCCTGCAGCATACAACACCCTCAATGCTGCCTGCAGCATACCACACCCTCCATGCTGCCTGCAGCACGTCACACCCTCCATGCTGTCGTCAGCATACCACACCCTCCATACTGCCTGCAGCACACCACACCCTCCATGCTGCCTGCAGCATACCACACCCCCCATGCTGCCTGCAGCATACCCACCCTCCATACTGCCTGCAGCACACCACACCATCCATGCTGCCTGCTGCACACCACACTCTCCATGCTGCCTGCAGCATACCACACCCTCCATGCTGCCTGCAGCATACCACACCCTCCATGCTGCCTGCAGCACACCACACCCCCCATGCTGCCTGCAGAATACCCACCCTCCATGCTGCCTGCAGCACACCACACCCTCCATGCTGCCTGCAGCACACCACACCCTCCATGCTGTCTGCAGCATACCCACCCTCCATACTGCCTGCAGCACACCACACCCTCCATGCTGCCTGCAGCACACCACACTCTCCATGCTGCCTACAGCATACCACACCCTCCATGCTGCCTGCAGCATACCACACCCTCCATGCTGCCTGCAGCACACCACGCCCTCCATGCTGCCTGCAGTATACCTCACCCTCCATGCTGCCTGCAGCACACCACACCCTCCATGCTGCTTGCAGCACACCACACCCCCCATGCTGCCTCCAGCATACCTCACCCTCCATGCTGCCTGCATCACACCACACACTCCATGCTGCCTGCATCATACAACACCCTCCATGCTGTCTGCAGCACACCACACCGTCCATGCTGCCTGCAGCACACAATACCCTCCATGCTGCCTGCAGCATACCACACCCTTCATGCTGCCTGCAGAATACCCACCCTCCATGCTGCCTGCAGCACATCACACCCTCCATGCTGCCTGCAGCACACCACACCCTCCATGCTGTCTGCAGCATACTCACCCTCCATACTGCCTGCAGCACACCTCACCCTCCATGCTGCCTGCAGCACACCACACTCTCCATGCTGCCTACAGCATACCACACCCTCCATGCTGCCTGCAGCATACCACACCCTCCATGCTGCCTGCAGCACACCACGCCCTCCATGCTGCCTGCAGTATACCTCACCCTCCATTCTGCCTGCAGCACACCACACCCTCCATGCTGCCTGCAGCTCACCACACCTCCCATGCTGCCTCCAGCATACCTCACCCTCCATGCTGCCTGCAGCACACCACACCCTCCATGCTGTCTGCAGCATACCACACCCTCCATGCTGCCTGCAGCACACAACACCCTCCATGCTGCCTGCAGCACACAACACCCTCCATGGTGCCTGCAGCACACAACACCCTCCATGCTGTCTGCAGCATACCACACCCTCCATGCTGCCTGCAGCACACCACACCCTCCATGCTGCCTGCAGCACACCACATCCTCCATGCTGCCTGCATCATACCACACCCTCCATGCTGCCTGCAGCACACCACACCCTCCATTCTGCCTGCAGCATACCACATTCTCCATGCTGCCTGCAGGACACCACACCCTCCATGCTGCCTGCAGCATACCACACCCTTCATGCTGCCTGCAGCATACCCACCCTCCATGCTGCCTGCAACACACCACACCCTCCATGTTGCCTGCAGCACACCACACCCTCCATGCTGCCTGCAGCACACCACACCCTCCATGCTGCCTGCATCATACCCACCCTCCTTGCTGCCTGCAGCACACCACACCCTCCATACTGCCTGCAGCACACCACACCCTCTATGCTGCCTGCAGCACACCACACCCTCCATGCTGCCTGCATCATACCCACCCTCCATGCTGCCTGCAGCACACCACACCCTCCATACTGCCTGCAGCACATCACACCCTCCATGCTGCCTTCAGCACACCACACCCTCCATACTGCCTGCAGCACACCACACCCTCCATACTGCCTGCAGCACATCACACCCTCCATGCTGCCTGCAGCACACCACACCCTCCATACTGCCTGCAGCACTCCACACCCTCCATACTGCCTGCAGCACACCACACCCTCCATGCTGCCTGCATCACACCACACCCTCCATGCTGCCTGCAGCACACCACACCCTCCATGCTGCCTGCAGCACACCACACCCCCCATGCTGCCTGCAGCATACCACATTCTCCATGCTGCCTGCAGGACACCACACCCTCCATACTTCCTGCTGCACACCACACCCTCCATACTGGCTGCAGCACATCACACCCTCCATGCTGCCTGCAGCACACCACACCCTCCATGCTGCCTGCAGCACACCACACCCTCCATGCTGCCTGCAGCACACCACACCCTCCATGCTGCCTGCAGCACACCACACCCTCCATGCTGCCTGCAGCACACCACACCCTCCATGCTGCTTGCATCATACCCACCCTCCATACTGCCTGCATCACACCACACCCTCCATGCTGCTTGCATCATACCCACCCTCCATGCTGCCTGCATCACACCACACCCTCCATGCTGCTTGCATCATACCCACCCTCCATGCTGCCTGCATCACACCACACCCTCCATGCTGCCTGCATCATACCCACCCTCCATGCTGCCTGCAGCATACTTCACGCTCCAATTGATATATTTTTTAATTTTTTTTTGAAAAAAAAAATATAAACTGGTTCGTTTTTATCCAAATTAGATTAACTTTGGTGTTAGTGCTGATACCGTCCATGTTTTTTGTTGTAATATGTAACATGTGGCAGTCCCTGGGGGGCGTGCCATGTACGTGAGAGCTCGTGTGAGCACGTGTGTGCATGTGTGAGCACGTGTGTGCATGTGTGAGCACGTGTGTGCATGTGTGAGCACGTGTGTGCATATGTGATCACGTGTGTGCACGTGTGATCATGTGTGTGCACTTAGTCATATGTTGTGCAATCCTTGCGGGTTTAGCGTTTCTCCATGAACAACCAACAAGAACAAAAGAAAAAAGCTTCAAAAAACTACAAAAACAAAAATAACTAAAACAAAAGAGTAAAAGCAAGAAGAAAAACAAAGAAAAACAAAAACAAAAAACAAGTGTCTCGGATTCAGACTTCATAATTAGGGCATTAAACGTTCTCCGTAGGCTTAATATTTCAAACATAAAACGCTATACCTAGGTACTAAAGGATTTCAGATTTCATAGTTATGCCTTAAACGTCTCCCTTCGGCTTCAGATTTCATTATTTGTGCCTGAAACTTCCCTCATTTATTTCAGATTTCTTTGTAATGCCTTAAACCTCACCCAGTGGCTTCAGATTTCATAGTTATGCCTTAAAACTTCACCTATTGGCTTCAGATTTTGTTAAGCCTGACACATTCCCTCCTTGGCTTCAAACAGAAGCTCTCGGCAGTATTTATTTGGCATTTTACACACACACACACACACACACACACACACACACACACACACACACACACACACACACACACACACACACACACACACACACTGTGTGTGTGAACCGATCCTTGCAATCACAATTAGGTGAGTACACACACTTACACACAAACCTCTGAACCTATGGAGATTCTGTATTTTATTTTTTTTCAACTATTAAAAGCAGTGGGTTGAAATCTTAATGTCTTTATTCTGCACAAAACATTGTACTCACAACATCACGGTGCTGGGACTATTATCTGGTCAAACAAATTGCTGTAACGAGCAATTTTTGTAATGCAATGCATCAAAGAGATAAGATTATAACGTAAGCTGGTGTCAAATCTTTTATGGATACGTAAGAGGTTCAGAAGTTACCTACCAGTACGTGGCCATGGCATCCAACACGCCTAATAGAGGATCCAGCTACCCTTAACTGAGAGAATCAACCAACACAAATTCTATACGAGTGGGGAAAACCAGCCATTTGTTTTACGAATGGCTGGCAATTACGGTAAAATGCATGAACATTTATTCGGGATATTATAATAATTTATATAACAAACTGGGGCTTTTCTTACCTCGCTGATCATAAAATTCACGATAAGACTCCCGGCGCGTTTTTCCAGCTTGGATAAGAGTAGATATATAAAGGGATAAATTTTTCGCAGTAGCACTGCCAAGTCTCACGCCTGTGACCACACTGTATCATATGGCTGATTATATTCTGGCGGTGAAGACTGTGATGGCAAACTTCGGAAACGACTAATATATACTTACTGTCGTAAAATTTACGATGGGAGATTGCGGTAGAGGAACTATTAATAAATCAGGTTGAGAGATTTATAGCGTTAGATTGAGAGAGAAACTAGTTATATTTCCGGATTGGGAAGTTGTAATGAAAGGCTGCGAAGAGAAACTCGCCGTGCTAGTTTTACGACCCCTGGATGCTTGGAATTTATGATGTCCTAGTGGCTAAAAAGGAACAAACTCTTAATCTCTCACAAATACATAATACGCACACGTTCGCGATCGCACGCATGCACCACCCAACACACAGATGAAATTATTAACTAGAAACACAATTTAATTGTTCTGATAATACGGATCCCACTAAATAAAAACTGGAGACCCAGACAGAAGTATGAGGGTAAAAATATATGAGGCCAACGGCAGCGCTATTGATTCTGCGAGACTTCGTCTGAAAAGAAATCACATAACAACGGCGATTCGAGAATTCCAGCAGCACAGATAACAGAACTGAAACTGTACACGAATGAAAAACAGGAGAGAGGTGAGGAGCAGGATTAAAGTTTACACGTGGATGTAAACAAAGACCAGATTAGATAAAGTTTGTTAAAGAAAACAGAATTTAAGAAGACCTACTCAGCAGAAATTGTGGATTCTGAAAGGGATTGTCTTTAAGGTAATTAAGATGTTCTAAACCAAGTCAGTAGAGATAGACCAGGTATCGGTTTGCTGAAAAACTTAATTTAGTACTCGTTTCTAAACAGAGGAAATATACAAGAGAAAAAATTACAATTTAGCTTCATTGAAATTAACATTTTATAAAGTGATTGAAAGGATAATTAAAAATACTGGAAAGGAGAGACTTATGTAGCGATAATTCGTGTAGTTTCAAGCATGGTAAAGCCTTCCTTACCAGCTTACACGTGATTTATGATTCACGAAAATCAAGAAAAGGAAATAGACAGACTGCATATTCTTCGACTGTGGGAAGTGTTTCTGTACTCTCAACCACCAGACACTGATCTATAAGCTGAAAGTGCTTGAAGGAATAAAAGGTCACAATACAGTGACTGCAACAGTACACGAATAACTCGCACATAGGAGAAAGAAGTTTATCAAGACGTTTCGATCCGACTTGGAACATTAGACATACTGGTTAATGATCCAAGTCAGACTAAAACGTCGACATTAGTTTGTTTGTATATGCAGATTATGTGTGTAATAAAAGTGCTTTAGTGATTCCCAAACAAGTATGAATAATACTCTTGGAAACACAGGTGAAATGAAGAAATAATTAACAAAATTACGAAAAGGTCTGTAAAGCAAATCTAAAGTAATTAACCCCTGTAATGATGACGAATAACAGTAAAATAGTGTGATGAATTTTCCTCGAGACGAGAGAATGTGAAGCAAACAAGAGGCTCAAAACTGGTAAACGATAATGTCACGGAGTAAACAGTGGGACACCAGGAGACAGTGAATGATGCAAGGCAATGACAGTGACGGGAGGGCAAGTGGGAAGCCACGGAGAAGTAGTGTGTACATGGTAAGGCAATCAGGAATAATTACCCCCAACGAGGAATAATGTACCAGTGAGCCTGAGACAGTGACAACTAGGAAGCTACAAGGGAGCAGCTACGTCTCTCTCTCTCTCTTTCTCTCTCTCTCTCTAAGTGAAATAACTTTTCAAGGTAAATATGGAAATGTGATAAAATGCTAGAGTTTGAGGATAGCAGCAGACGTATCCCCAGGAGACAGCAGGAGGCATGATGAACTAGCCAAGATGCCTCGGGGAACCACAAGGAAAAAGGGTAACATTTTGCCCAGTTAATAATGCAAGAGCTGGGAATGAAACCTAGCTGGTAATTAGAATTTTAATTTAAGAATCACTAATAATCAATAAAGTAGTGTATGCAAATATCATACGAACCTCACAACCTAAAATTAGAGTCAGGGTAGAGACGAGAAGGGATTCTAAGATTAAAAATGAGAGTGGTAAAAGTGTAGCTTAGATTCTCTTAGGAAAAATTATATAAACAGAGAAAGAAAGGCAAGGGAAGAACTTTGTATTAATGCGAATTGAGAGAAAAGCAAGTGTTCCTATCAGGCAAGAAAAAGGACACAGTGTTCCCGAATGCTGGGTCGGTCGCAAGGAGAAGACCCGGACCCAGACCTCTCCCTCTGAACCTAACTTGAGGCTCTACTCTCGGGAGGAAGTGCGGACGATCTCAGTCTTAGCAACAGAATGCAGTGTGACGTGATGTTAGATTATTATGATTATCGCTTTGGGTTAACGCAAGCATCACACCAAACACGTAAACATTATACCAGACATACTCGCATTTAAACATTACATCAAATATATGCATACACTAACGTTAGAATAAACATGCTCACACACACAAACATCACACCAAACATACTCTCACACAAACATAAAACTAAACTTGGAAACAAACACATATGCAATTTAATGTGATCCTTTATTGACAACGTTTCGCCCACAGAGTGGCCTTTTTCAAGTCACAAACAGATCTGTTTGTGGCAATATAAACACAAATGCAGTATAATGTAATCCTTTATTGACTACGTTTCGCCCACACAGTGAGCTTTTTCAAGTCACAAACAGAACTCAGTTCTGTTTGTGACTTGAAAAAGCTCACTGTGTGGGCGAAACGTAGTCAATAAAGGATCACATTATACTGCATTTGTGTTTATATTGCCATTGTGTCGGTATTTTATACCATTTATTTCCAGATCTGTTTGTGACTTGAAAAAGCCCACTGTGTGGGCGAAACGTTGTCAATAAAGGATCACATTAAACTGCATATGTGTTTATGTTTCCATAGTGTCGGTATTTTATACCATTTATTTTCTTCATAATACTAAACTTACTCTCACACAACTATCACGCTAAAGCATATTCACACACAAACATCCAGATAAACATTATTTAATCACAAAACTTACAATTATCGGACTAAACATACTCACATAAACATCAAATTAAAAATAATCTCACTATCATAATGCTAAATAATCACACACACACACACACACATGCTGAAAAGAAACATTCCTTTACTTAAACATTCGGACAAACCACGGAACGGGTGGGATATGAACCCATGAGTCGTAAAACTCGTGTTCCGTGATTTGTTTTGCAGTCATGTTATTACGATTTCTTGAATCACTATTTCGAGAGTCACACGAACATTCTCATAAACATTCTGTCACACAAACTGAAGATAAGTCGTAATGAACGTTCGTCAGGTAATGGACGGAGACTCGAACACTTGTCCTTACAAGTAGTCAGCCCACCGCTGTTACCATACAGCCACGGAGCCTCTGACGAACATTCTCTAACACGAACTTCACAACATGACCTAGGTGTTAAAAAACTAAGTTATATCAAAAGGAATATCTTGCGATAAATGCTGGATAGTAAGACTTGGTGACAACGCTGGATAGTAAGACTTGGTGACAATGTTGGATAGTAAGACTTGGTGACAATGCTGGATAGTAAGACTTGGTGACAATGCTGGATAGTAAGAGTTGTTGACAATGCTGGATAGTAAGACTTGGTGACAATGCTGGATAGTAAGACTTGGTGACAATGTTGGATACTAAGACTTGGTGACAATGCTGGATAGTAAGACTTGGTGACAATGTTGGATACTAAGACTTGGTGACAATGCTGGATAGTAAGACTTGGTGACAAAGAAGCAAAATGACACAAAATGAAGAGCAAAAGTTTCCTTACAGAAGACAGTATGTTATATACATAAAATTCCTAATATTTCAGTCAGCTCTAATATTAAAGATGGGTCTACTGCAATATATCAGAGGGTCTACATGGGTGGAAATTCCGGTAATTAGGACACATCAAGGTAAAAGATTAAACCCGGATAGATCATCTGGAGAGTAACGTTGAGATACTCTAGCCATTATTCTACTCAGTATGTATATATTACGATAAGTATATCTCTCTCTTGCAGTGTGTGCACCGAGAACAACAGTGCACACGCCAGGAGACGGGTGTATGTTACAAGTGCACCCAAATTTGGGGTACTAGTAGTTTCAATTGGCAAACAGGTGATATGCAGTGTTGATAATCCCTGTGAGCCGGATGCCTTAAAACTCATTTAAGCACCCGGCAGTTAACCTCAATTTCTTTAAAATATTGAAAAGAAATTAAGTTTTTAATTTTATTTCAGAAGAGGGATTTGTAAAAATAAGGAAAAAAAAAATTATAATTTCAACGTTTTTAAAGTGGACAGATTTTTTTTTAAAGATAAGTTAGTAAAAAAATGTTAAAACTACTTAGTCAAATTTATATATATATATATATATATATATATATATATATATATATATATATATATATATATATATATATATATATATATATATATATATATATAATATTCAGTATTTCAATGATTTCTTCAATCATTTCATACTTACAAAAAGAGTCTTTGTTGCACCAAGTAAACAAGAGCAGCTCTTAAAAATAATAATGGAACCTGGCAAGAGCAGCCATATATACTGTATTATAGGGCTTCACCCTCGTATGTATATTGTTATAGTGAAGAGGCAATCGATGGGTGCAGTGTTACTGGTCAATGAGGAAGAATTTGTATGGTTATCAATGACTCTGCTTCCTGGTTACGAGGTAGGCAGGTACGTCTCTCTGTCTGTTGTCTCTCTCTCTTTCCCCCACACACGACATTTCCATTACTGTTATAGGGACATTTCTTTCACCATTAAAGACCACCGCCATCATGTTTCAGGGACAGAGTCGTTTGTTGCTGTAAAAGAATTCTCTTCGTGACAATTCCTCTCAGCTGCTACAGCAAGACCAACGAGACAGGTTACAGGGTGTGTAGTGAAGGCAGCACAGCCCTGATACAGGTCTGGCTGGGTTCCAAGGCTCTATATAGGGTAGTGCAGGAAGCGGAACCTCGACACGAGCCAGGCAGTGCTATAAATAGTGTAGTGGAGGTAGTGGAGCCTTGACACGGAACAGGCAATGCCCCGCATCCTGACATGGGACAGGCAGGGCTCCACACCCTGACATGGGACAGGCAGGGCTCCACACCCTGATATGGGACAGGCAGGGCTACACACCCTGACATGGGACAGGCAGGGCTCCACACCCTGACATGGGACAGGCAGGGCTCCACACCCTGATATGGGACAGGCAGGGCTACACACCCTGACATGGGACAGGCAGGGCTCCACACCCTGACATGGGACAGGCAGGGCTCCACACCCTGATATGGGACAGGCAGGGCTACACACCCTGACATGGGACAGGCAGGGCTCCACACCCTGACATGGGACAGGCAGGGCTCCACACCCTGACATAGGACAGGCAGGGCTCCACACCCTGACATGGGACAGGCAGGGCTCCACACCATGACACGGGACAGGTAGGGCTCCACACCCTGATACGGAACAGGCAGGGCTCCACACCCTGACACAGGACAGGCAGGGCTCCACACCCTGACACGGGAGACACAGGGCTCCACATGGGTGCTGTGTTCCTCAACTCTGAATAACATTTGTGAGGCCCCGAGGATGTACTGGCATATATATTACGAAGGGACCTGGAGTAAATGCCTCCGTTCCTTCCCTCCCTTACTTCCCCTTCTTCTCTCACTTCCTCTCCTCTTCTTATCCTTTTTTCCTATGGGCGAAAATATACTGGGGAGAAGAGACTAAGGGAGGAAGGGAGGGATGTAGAAACAAAGAGAAGAATGGATAGATGTATAAAGGAAGGGATGTAGGTAGGTAGAAATAGCATGGGTAGACTGGTAGAGGGAAGGAGGAATGGAGAGAGTGAGGAAGGGCCAACAGCCTTATAGTTCCCGTAGCGGCGGGAGATATATAACAATACAAAAGTAGGGAAACAGTGCCTCGGTATTACGAGTGGTAACTTAGAGCGACTTTAAGCAAGAAAAAAGCTTTATTTACCGACGTTTCGCCAAATATGGCGCTTTAAATAACACCTCCAATGAGGCTTTATCAAGTATTTGGGGCTTTATAAAGTTTCACTATGGTGAAGCGCTAAGCAGCAAATTGTTTTCCCTTGTCTTGAGTGTACTTTGACTTGCCAAAGCAACAGCAACTAAGATGTCTAGTTCTTGGGAAGACAAATGTAGAAAATGCAGTTGAGAAGTTTATATTGTAACTCTGTTTCTGTTAATGGGTTGTCTTATGTCAGTCGCGAGACTTACAATATGTCAACCAAGAGGTCTACAGCACTCCATCAACGATGCCTACTTCACGCCCTTATCAATAAGACCTTCTGCAATCACTAAGCTTAATACACGCCCTCATCAACGAGGCACGCTGAGCACCCTCATCAATAAGATCTACTCCACGCCTTCATCAACGAGGTCTACCTTACGACCTCATCAACAAGACCTCCTGCACGCCCTCACCAACGAGAGTTACTGCACTCCCTCATTAACGAGGTCTACTGCACGTCATCACCCACGAAGCATACAGTTCTCTCTTGTTATACGTAAATCATACTTTGTGATTTGTTACTCATATACATCGTTTACAAAGTATGAATAAAAACAGGCAAGGAACTTCAACTTTTATATTCACCTGAATATACGTCTTTCTTATCCCGTAGTAAAGAAGGGAAATAAAGTTAGTGGGTAAAACGTATATATAAATATATATATATATATATATATATATATATATATATAAATATATATATATATATATATATATATATATATATATATATATATATATATATATATATATATGTCGTGCCGAATATGTAAAACTGGTCAGTTAGCAAGAACTCATTTAAAATTAAGTCCTTTCTAAAAATTTCTCTTATGCGTTTAAAGATATATATTTTTCATTAATATTAATGTAAAAATTGTTAATTTTGCACCAAAAGAATCTTAGAAAACTTACCTAACCTTATTATAACAAGAACAATTTATTTTAGCCTAACCTAACTATATATATTTTAGATTTGTTTATAATAATTTAATACTAAACAAACACAGTGAAATATATTTTTTTCGTTAGGTTCAGAATGATTTTGGCGAAATTATTGCATACACAAATTTTCACTTGTCCTATATGGCAAGATGAGCGTTGCTATTTAAGCCAAGATCGCAAGTTCTGCCTATTCGGCACGACATACACACACACACACACACACACACACACACACACACACACACACACACACACACACACACACACATACACACACACACTAGTAATGCAACATTTTATGGAGCCTCACTTTCCTACATGGTATTTCCATGTGTAAATTCTGTTTCTTGTTAGAGAACCATCGTAATGACTCTTAAGCTTAAGGCTTAAACAACTAATAAGCTTAATGACTTCAGCAAAATTAGGTGACAACACTGAGAGAATCAGAGCAAAGGAGAACTTTGGATGTTTACGATGGTGTATGTTATGCACACTAGTGGGTGGGCGTGTGTACTCCTGTATGTGAGTGCAGGGGTCGATTAACAGCTCCTGTGTGTGTGTGTGTGTGTGTGTGTGTGTGTGTGTGTGTGTGTGTGTGTGTGTGTGTGTGTGTGTGAGAGAGAGAGAGAGAGAGAGAGAGAGAGAGAGAGAATTGTCGTACATTATACGTTATAAACTAGACGTTTTGCTCCCCAGAAATGAGTAGTGCTGATGCTGGTTGGAAGGCAGAGCGCTAGAGCGGAGCAGCATTTATGAAGACAACTTTTCGCTCAGGAAGTACTTTATCAGTTCATAACCTGATGAAGCTTTGCTCTGCTCTAAGTGTCGTTGTGTTACCCACACTGCTCATATTCACGGCTCTCACCATTCTGTATCTTTAGTATTGTAAAATCTCGCCAACAATAATATGTAATTATAAACGTAGGTTTATCTGGTGAAAAATCCCCACCTGTGCTTCACTTGACATAACTGAATGCTTAACAAGCGGTATACAAAACTTTGTTTCTTGGCTTCCTGCTAGTTGCAGGTCTGTCTCTTTCAGCAAACTCGAATTTGAAGCAGTCTTATCATGCTGACCAGGGCGCCTGAGATGTATGCTTTTGCATCCATTAAAAACATCCACACACTGATATTCATATCTTACACTAAGCAAATGTGAACTCAGTTTCACAGCTTGGTCTTGTGTCAAACTTGGGGTTTGTGGAAACTTGTGGACTTGAGATTCACGCTAATTTACCCACTGTTGATCTTAGTTATGATGACTATGTCCATTTTTCTAAACTTTATTTCTGAAAGTATTGGTTGAGTAAAATTTACGTCCCCTGTGAACAATACCTTATTGAACTCCACTGATGACTGTGTGTGAGAGAAGAGTTGCCACTCTGAATATTCGTCTAGAATATTCATAACCCACCACCTCATACTTATTTACAAACACATACTTTATATTATACTTTATGATGAAGTTACTGTTAACTATTGGGTTATTATGGGACTCAAAGTGCAGATGGTGTGTGAACTTAAGTCTGTTGCTAGTGAGCTACACCTTGGTATTTGTGTGGGATTTTAGAACTTTGTGTTATGTATCTCTCAAAGTATTGGTCAAGTGTTTGACACAGACTTGACATCACAAGTAGGTTGATTCATTTACATTAGAGATATAGGTTGAAAGCTTTGCAATCAGGAGTTCATTAAGTTCTACAATGACTAATATTTTTCGTGCACGCTGTCGTATTTGTAAAAAATGTCAGTATTTAGTAGTGATAGGTGCAAATTAACATTTCTTGTTTTACCAATTCACTAGACTGGTTTACAAATTTTCAGTATACTGTAACGTGGTTGTTTACCAGATATTACTAGGAAAACAAAGAGCACGTCACAACTTCAGCTATAATTCTAGACTTAATATCCTATTATTATTATAAAATTCACGAAAATGCACTCAATAGCCAATATTCATCCAGTATCTGGGGGAGAGTGAAGCAATCAGATAAGCCATCGAATGGGAGAGTTACTAGAATTCTTTGAATCAAGGAACTCTCTCTCACCAGTATCATAGCACCAGACTTCAAGGCAAACAAATCTCAAACTACCACCTTCCAGGGTCGCCAGGCTCACTAGCTTAGCCCAAAATATCCCTTACATTTTCAACTTGTATTCACATTCGACTCCTCGCGGGAGCGGCAGTATTATTTGTGTTAGCAAACTTTTCTCAGATTCCAGCTCATGATATGAAAGTATAAACATTAATGTTTAGTTTCAAGTTTAATATAATTCAACTTTCCCGAAACAGTTTCTGCTTACTATTTATAAATCTAAAAGCCTTGACTTCTGTGAGTTTAAAATGCCTTTTTGCAGTTTTATATACATGAATATATAGTTGGAATTCCAAAAGTGATATACTGTCAAAAGTGTGAAATTCATGTCACACATCTAACCAATGTTCTTGCATTTATCAACATATCTTGCAATCTGAGAATCAGGTTTGTTCTAGGTGACCGAGCTAGTGAGAAGCGTATTCTAGCCATGAAATATTTATTCACCTGAGCTTCAGGTGCTCTGGTAGTGAGCACAGTCCTAATAAAAAAAATTAATTTATGGTAGCGTGCATCGAGCTATTATTAATTAGGTGCGTGTGTAGGTATTTGGGGTTTAATCAACACTTACACTGCTGAACACTCACGTTGAAGCTCTGTGTAGAACTGATACAGAGTTCTACACAGAGCAACAGACGCTGGGTGTCCCCTGTTGGTCACATAAAACAGCAACACCGAGCAAAAAAATTAATCGTACTGAATAATATCCAAACCAGTGGGATCAATCAGAGCAAGGGAGTGGTAAAGGCTCGATACTCCGTCAGCTAATCAGAACATAAAATAAACCACGGTACGGGTGGGGTTTGAACCTCATCCATACCGTGCTATGCTTTGTTATTACGATTTCGCGAGTCAACCAGAACATAATCGACACTAGATCTCTCATTAATGAGACTGGTGATGATCCTCATATGCAGTGATGAAATATTTATAAAAGCTAAAAACTTGCAGACAAAGTCATCTAATGTCCAAAAACAATATATTCTCAAAATATTCAAGCGATCGCACGCTTCTGCTTAAAATCAAGAAGTCTCTCTGTGGTTCTATTGTACCGGTACCTGCCCCATGCAGCACGTTTCAAACGTACTGCACGAGCACAAGCAGGAGACCACCAAGGCACGCATTTCTGAGAATGCCTGCCCGAAGTTTGGGGTATAGAATGAGAAGCTGCGGTTAAAACGGAGGACGAGAAGAGGTGTAAAAGCTCATCGATGGAGGACGAAGAAGGAACCTCTCTAAAAACAGTTAGGTGTGAGTAAAGGTTCCAATTTGCCTGATCAAATTGCCAGCGTGGGATGCGAAGAGGTGGTGAATATGAAGGGGAAGTAAGAATGATTGGGAAATGATCACTGTCATGTAAGTCCGGAAGAACAGACCAAGTGAAGTCTAATGCGGCAGAGGAAGAGCAGACTGAGAGATCGATGCAAGAGAGAGTGTGAGTCCGAGGATCAAAATGGGTGTGAGTACCTGTATTTAAAACAAGGAGGGGGTGGGTGGCAAGAAAAGCCTCTAACTGAATGCCACGGGAATCACAGTGAGACCCCCCCCCCCCAGAGGAAATGGTGGGCATTAAAATCACCAAGTAACAGAATCGGTGGTGGTAATGACGAAACAAGAAAGGCAATATCCGGAATAGATAATGCACGAGAAGGAGAGAGATATAAAGAACAGAGTGTATACCATCTATGTAAGTGGATACGGGCTGCTGTGTAATGCAGCGAAGTATGAACAAATAGCTGATGGTACGGAATATCAGTGCGTAGAAGAAGGGCACTTTCATTAAAGGTCCCATCAGGAAAAGGATCTGAAGAATACAATAAATTATAGCCTGAGATGGGAGAGATAACAGCAGAGTGTAATTTTGGTTCCTGTAAGCAAACACCAACAGGGGAAAACTGGGAGAGTAACATCTGAAGCTCACCCCGATTACCCCTGAGGCCGCGTATATTCCACTGTAAATAGGCCATGATTGGCAATGATAAAGATACCTGAAATCCGCAGGTAAGGGTTCCTACGGACTAGAGGGGTTAGAAAAGTCCACATGCGGAGGCAGTGGAAAACGTTCAAGCAGCAAAGGAACGGTGCGCTGTGAAGAAAGGAGTTGCGCAGATGGAGTAGAGGAGAGAGAAGGAGCGGAGGGTGGATCAGTGTCCATTGATGGTTTGGTCTCTGCAATATATTCAGAGATTGCTTCAAGTGTTTCAGAATTCAGAGACGTCGTATGGGAGACAATACTGGAAATGGTAGGGGGAGGACGAGTAAAGATTGGAACTGTAATGGACTGTACCAAGGTAGGGGGGGGGCGAAAGGGTGGAGGGAACTGGAGAAGCGTGGAAGGGGACAGAAGAGGCAGAAACCTGGGAGGTGGCAGAAGAGGAAGAAACTTGGGAGGGAACAGGGGAGGAAGGTACAGTACGAGGAGGAGGGTGAACCTCTACACTTGTAACAGAGCCAGTGAGAGGGGGAGAACCAGGTACAGAGACAGGGAAGGGAAAATGAGGAGGTGGAAGATGGGTAGGAGGTGTTAACGGACCTTTTTTTGACTTTTGAGAAGTAGAGGGACGATTGGGAGGAGGTGTCATACGAGATCTCGTCGCTACTGAGGCTTGTGAGAGAGAACACGAAGAAGCGAGATCAGACTGAGACGTTGAAGTAGGGACGTCTGAGCCGAGGACAGCAAAAGAATTAGCTACAGGAGTGACTATGGGAGGTAACCACAGAGGTGGGTGCAGAAGATGGGATACCAGAAGTGGGGGGACGTTTTGAAACGCGGGAATAAGAAACACGAGGTAGTCTCCCTTGGAGGCAGAGATGAAAAACTGCCATGGCATAAGGGAGACCTTCTGCCTCTTTGAGGTAACGGATTTCCCGCTCGTTTAAGTAGACTTGACAACGGCGAGAGTACGAAGGGTGAGCCTCATGACAATTAAGGCAAGAGGGAGGTCGATTGCAAGACGTATTAGAATGGTCATCGGCACCACAGACTGGGCATTCGGCGATAGATCTGCAATATTTCGCTGGATGGCCAAATCGCCAGCAATTTCTACACTGTTGCAGTGTAGGGATCACCTTTCGAACTTGTAACCGATGTCCTGCTACATCAACTGAGGATGGGAGTTCACGGCTGTCAAAAGTTAAACGAGCCACATTGCTAGGGTATCGTCTCCGCCCGCGGGCAGGAAGAACGTAAGTGTCTACCTTGAGGATTGGGAGATCTTGGAGTTCCAGCTGTTCAAGAATGTCAGTGCCACATGTCTGGAAATTTTGTTGAACTATGGTATGGGGCAGAATGACGGTACCACTAGAAGAATTGAGGGAATGATGCTTTTCAATAGTTACAGGAACAGTATCGATATGGGAAAGACGAGAAAGCTCATGAGCCTGGGTAGCATTCTGTACGGTGACGAGGCGCGTACCGCTCTTAAGAGCATGAAAAGAAATATCTTTACCAACATGGCGTAGGAGTGCCTTGCCAATACTGTGGTCAGAAAGATAGGCAGTAGAGGAAGTCGGTCGTAAAGTGAAGAATTTAGTCCATTGTGCAGTCTGAAACTGAGCGTGGAAAGGTAGTGAAGAACGTGTCGATCTTTTCTGAGAAGAACGAGAAGGTGGAGAAGTATCATCAGCAGGTAATTGTCGTTGGCGTTTAGGCGTGGGACCAGAGTTGGTCCGACGTGGAATGGGCCGGCGATTCGAAAATTGCCGCACCGTAGAGGGAGAGGCCGGAAGCATAGTCAGAGGAGAGCGAAGGTCAGATAAATCGAAGGAGTCAGTCGAGGCCTCAGTACCTGAAGCGGGTGAGGAAACAGCACCGGCAAGAGGTACAGAGGCATGAGGAGTGTCCGAAGAGTGGTCCAAAGACGAGGCGGGGTCAGAACGGGGTGCGGTATCAAGAAGGGGCCCGGGGTAGCAGGTTCATGGACTAGGGCTGCCATGGTTATGTTACTTCTTTCTTTTTGTTTTTAAGAAAAAAAAAGAAAGAAAAGAAAATAAAAATAAAAAAAAGAATAAAAAAGGGGGGGACCGGGGAGGGATAGATCCTAGGAGGAATGAAAGGGCCAGAAATCTCCCTCCACGCCCAAGAGGACCTCAGCACCGCAAGTAGCGCAGATGTAGCATGGAACCCGTGCCATACCCTACCCATCATGCCAGTAAACCGGCAATCCGGGATAGCAACCTCACATCTGCCGAGCTACCTCGGTAGACAAAAGAGAGGGCGGCCGGAAATCCGCCACAAAGCATACCTCCTTCGGCCACCACCCCCGGAATCTGAAAGGTGGCTTCCAGAGATACACCCGTCGCCCGAGAGACACCCAAAGCCACCCTCCGGGATACCGGAGAGGGATCAGGACATCCCCAGGCCAATCCAGATTCCACGGCAAACTACGCCACCCCCAAGAACCTCAACGGAATGGGATGGACCCCGGTACCCTTTCCCCTACCTAGGAACTAGCGTGCCTGTGGGGAAAAAAAAAAGGCCAAAAAGGAAGGGCAAAAGGGAGGGGTGGGGAGGAGGAGGAGGAAATGAAAAAGGGGAGGATGGGGAGGATGGGGAGGATGGGGAGGATGGGATAGGGAACGGGGGATTGGGGGGTAATTAGGTTCGGTCTGAGGAAGTAGACCGACAGGTCTAATTCCTCAGACCAAGAGCCTCTTCACCACGCCAAGGAGCCCCCCTTGATGAGGTTCAAGCATTAAAAAGTGCGCTGTTTCAAGGTAAGTCGCTCATACATATACGATGAAGAGACAGTGTCACCTTCAGGACATTAAATTGCGCAAAATATACGAGAGAAAATAGCATAGTACGATTTATGTACAGCGTGAAGCGAGTTACTGAAGTGGAGGTGGTGGTGGTGAGGGGACGCCAGAGGACAACAAGGTCATGGATATTACCCATACCTGGAGTATACCTGGAGAGGGTTTCGAAGGTCAACGCCCCCGCGTCCCGGTCCTTGACCAGACAATGCTACGTACTCTTTTTTCTATGTACGCATTTTAACGTATTTACTTATTTACCTATGTTACTGACGTATTTATTTACGTTAACGTATTTCCTTATGCTATTTCCGTATTTAGTGTTATTTTCCTGTTTATTCATGTTATTTACGCTTTTTTTTATTTACCTATTAATAGGGTTCGGACCTTTTAATGTTAATGGGATCTGGACTTCTTACACCAGATGTGCACAGTAGCAATCAAGACCCAGGTACCTATTTCTAGGTTAGGAGCTTCTAGGTGAGCAGGGGCTTCAAGGTGAGCAGGGCTTCTAGGTGAGCAGGGGCTTCTAGGTGAGCAGGGGCTTCTAGGTGAGCAGGGGCTTCTAGGTGAGCAAGAGCAGCAGCGACGACGTGCCCGTTACCTCTCTCCTAGCCCGAGGGAAGAGAGTCGAGGTTCCATCACGAACGATGACTGTCGTGCCTTGGACTGATTAGCAACTAGGCACTGGTTCATAATTTATTAAGGCTGTCAATGTATTGTACATAATTTATATCCTTAATGCTATGATGATAACGATAATAAAATTATTCTTATTATTTTAATAAAATTATCAGACACTACTTACCCCACACCAGACACACCAGTAACCACACACCAGACACACCACTAACCACACACCAGACACACCAGTAACCACACACCAGACACACCACTAACCACACACCAGACACACCAGTAACCACACACCAGTAACCACACACCAGAAACACCAATAACCACATACTACTTACCAATAGCAGACTAGGTAAGAAAGACTGGCAATCCTACTTAGTCTTTAGAATGTGTTGGTGTGTGTGTGTACTCACCTAGTTGTACTCACCTAGTTGAGGTTGCAGGGGTCGAGTCCAAGCTCCTGGCCCCGCCTCTTCACTGGTCGTTACTAGGTCACTCTCCCTGAACCATGAGCTTTATCGTACCTCTGCTTAAAGCTATGTATGGATCCTGACTCCACTACATCGCTTCCCAAACTATTTCACTTCCTGACTACTCTGTGGCTGAAGAAATACTTCCTAACATCCCTTTGATTCATCTGTGTCTTCAACTTCCAACTGTGTCCCCTTGTTACTGTGTCCAGTCTCTGGAACATCCTGTCTTTGTCCACCTTGTCAATTCCTCTCAGTATTTTGTAAGTCGTTATCATGTCCCCCCTATCTCTCCTGTCCTCCAGTGTCGTCAGGTTGATTTCCCTTAACCTCTCCTCATAGGACATACCTCTTAGCTCTGGGACTAGTCTTGTTGCAAACCTTTGCACTTTCTCTAGTTTCTTTACATGCTTGGCTAGGTGTGGGTTCCAAACTGGTGCCGCATACTCCAATATGGGCCTAACGTACACGGTGTACAGGGTCCTGAACGATTCCTTATTAAGATGTCGGAATGCTGTTCTGAGGTTTGCCAGGCGCCCATATGCTGCAGCAGTTATTTGGTTGATGTGCGCTTCAGGAGATGTGCCTGGTGTTATACTCACCCCAAGATCTTTTTCCTTGAGTGATGTTTGTAGTCTCTGACCCCCTAGACTGTACTCCATCTGCGGTCTTCTTTGCCCTTCCCCAATCCTCATGACTTTGCACTTGGTGGGATTGAACTCCAGGAGCCAGTTGCTGGACCAGGTCTGCAGCCTGTCCAGATCCCTTTGTATTTCTGCCTGGTCTTCGATCGAATGAACTCTTCTCATCAACTTCACGTCATCTGCAAACAGTGACACCTCGGAGTTTATTCCTTCCGTCATGTCGTTCACAAATACCAGAAACAGCACTGGTCCTAGGACTGACCCCTGTGGGACCCCGCTGGTCACTCTGACACCTCGCCTCGTACCATTACTCGCTGCTGTCTTCCTGACAAGTATTCCCTGATCCATTGCAGTGCCTTCCCTGTTATTCCTGCTTGTGTGTGTTGTGTGTGTTGTGTGTGTTGTGTGTGTTGTGTGTGTTGTGTGTGTTGTGTGTGTTGTGTGTGTGTTGTGTGTTGTGTGTGTGTGTGTGTGTTGTGTGTGTGTGTGTGTGTGTGTGTGTGTTGTGTGTGATGGTTGGGTATGTCTCGTCCCTTAGGACTCTATCCTTCATTCCGTTCTTTCTTGATCCTAAGAAATAAAAATTGTTCTTCGTGTCCAAGGATCGGGTCTACTTATCTATCATTCATAAGTGGCTGTACTAACTCGTATTTATTTAGCTCTTCTCCATTAATAAAATAACAACCCATAAGTTTTTTTAAACAACTTGAGGTTCTGGTTCCTCCTGGGTCATTATTTAGTTAATAGTTACTTGATAATGGTCCAGGAATGACCGAAATATTATAATATCATGTGTTTTCATAACGTTTTTTGTGGGTTAGTTGTGGATTCTTCATGCCACGGTGTTTTGACCTCTTTTTTACCCGTGAGAGTGTAGTGATGGAGGTGATTATTGACACACACACACACACTCATACTCATATATACTCACTCATACAGACAAACACACAAACACACACAAACACACACACACACACACACACACACACACAAACACACACACTCAAACACACACTCATATATACACACTCATACACATATGCAGACAGACACACACACACACACACAAACACTCACACACTCACAAACACTCAAACACACACACTCATATATACACACTCATACACATATACAGACAGACAGACAGACACACACACACACACACACACACACACACACACACACACACACACAAAAGAGGATGTATCAACAAGTGACGTATTCCTTTGAGAGGGATTATGGAACAAGTGACATATCCTCTTAGGTAAGAGGGATGACTCATTCTGATGTTGTATTCCCTTTAGTGAGTAGGGTGACTATCGACTTGACTGGAATGACTTATTCCCTTGAATGAGGGGAATGATTCTATCTTGAGTAAGGGGAATGACTCACCCAGAGTGAGAGACATGGGAAGGAAGAACACAGTGAGGTGGGAGGCCACCGGAGTAGGATGGTTCACTGGCCCGTCTCACCAGCACATCTTAAGCACTCAAGCTATCTTATTCGCGTTATAAATCTCCGTCCGGAGCAAGGAAGTACGTAGTCTTTAGGTTACTTCCCTTTTTTACTAATGTATACAAATAGAAAAGCCAATGAACCTTTCCCTAAGCAAGGTCAGTCAGGATCATAATCTTCCTCTGCTTCCTGAGGATTTCGTCAGCCTGAGTGAATTCTGCGTAAACTATAACTCACTCACTCACTCTAACAACGTCAACAGACAAACGTATTGGATAGATGTGGGTGACCCCATCAGCGCTGTTTGGCAAACCCATACATTGAAGACCTAGAAACTGGTAACTTTACCAGCATTATCCCAGCAGCGAGACATGGGTGCGATACGAATTTTGTTCTCGTAATCATTTCCAAACGGGTTTACATTCAGTACCTACAGAGAAGTCTCACGAGTATATATATATATATATATGTATAAGATAAAGAATCTAACAAAATGAGAGTTGTCACAGTTGCTCTTTGCTGATGACACTGTGCTTTTGGGAGATTCTAAGGAGAAGTTGCAGAGGTTGGTGGACGAGTTCGATAGGGTATGTAATAGAAGAGAATTAAAAGTGAACATAGGAAAGAGCAAGGTGAAGAGGATAAAAAAAATAGGTAATGCAAGAATGGATATCAGATTGGAGGGAAGGAATATGGAGAAGTGAGTGTATTCAGGAGTCTATGGAGACAAAGAACGTAATCCATGGAAGCGAAAAGGGAAATGTATGAGAGTATAGTTATACCAACGCTCTTATGTGCGTGTCAAGCATGGGTGGTGAATGTTGCAACAAGGAGAAAGCTGGAGGCAGTGAAGACACTGTGTGTGAGTGCAATATGTGGGGATACTAAATGTGTTATCCAGAGGGCTGAGTAGGGGCTGTTGAAGTAGTTCGGGCATTTAGAGAGGATGGAACAAAATAGAATGACCTGGACAGCGTATAATTCTGTAGTGGAATTAAGGCAGGGTAGGGGTTGGTCTAGGAAAACTTGGAGGGAGCGGGTAAAGGAGGTTTGTGTGCAAGGGGCTTTGACTTCCAACAAGCGTGCGTGAGCGTGTTAGAAGTGAGCGGGGACAAATGGCTTTTATGACGTGTTGTTGGAGTGTGAGCAAGGTAACATTTATGAAGGGATTCAGGGAAACCGGCAGGCCGGACTTGAGTCATGGAAATGGGAAGTACAGTGTCTGCACTCTGAAGATGGTGTGTTGATAAGCTGCAATTTTTAACTGTAGTGCAGGCACGACTCTGGCAAGAGTGATGGAATAAATAGTGATGAAAGTGTTTCTTATTTTTCGGGTCACCCTGCCTTGATGGGAAACAGCCGATGTGTTATGTATATATATATATATATATATATATATATATATATATATATATATATATATATATATATATATATATATACACAAACACACACGTAAATGTACTGTACAACATGACTGTTATAGTATATCTATTTTAGAAAATACTGTAATCAAGTAACTGTGTATACACGCGTACATGCAATAAATTTTTCTCCGTTATTAAATTACAAAAATTGAAAATCCTACATAAACTCCCACAATTCAGGCAATGAATTACTCAGTAATTGATTGTTATTTCATTATATTCTGGCTGGTAGTTTTTTGGTTGAGTACACGTGTTTGACCTTATTACCATAAACTGTGTTGATTACGAGGTGGTAATGTTTTATTCGTCAGGAAACTGGACTAGTGTCTTCTGGCGCTGATCTTTTCAATTTGATGAGCTCTTCAGTAACTTACCAACCGCTGGCTTGCGGTATTGTGCATCATCAGTGATGATGAACTTTCTTTGGAGATGCTTGACGATATCTTCATTGCCCTGGTGAAATTTACCAACTCAGAATGAGAGCACTTTCTTGCCGGTGCTGGGTATAACCAGTGGTTAAATACCGCTGGCTTGCCGGTGCTGGGAATCATCAAATGTCTATTGGCTTACCACTGAGAAAAAGATACATTCTTATATTCTAGGAGGCTGTTGTGACGGATGTTTGTTGCAGAGGGAGAGAATTTCACATGAAGCGTTAAACTTTGTAGATCATTAAGTACAAGGACTGTCAGACGTTCAATACTCCTTTCGTTAATCGTGAGACACGCTACCAACGTACTCGTAGACTACAAGGGATTAAAGGGATGCTTCGATGTGAGCTAAGTCGTGGTGGTTCAAGAAACCAGAGGTTTCATTATTGAACACTGGCTTCCTGGCCGAGGGGAATGATTGCCTTATATTCCAATGGCTTCTGTAGACAGTTCTGCATGGCCGAGGGACTGTTTATCTCATCGTCTACTATATCCACTTTCAACACATTCAAATACTCAGGTGTTGCAAATTTTTCTAATTCCGCAAACTGGAGGTGTCTTTTCCTTGGGCCGAGCCTCATTACCTTCATTCACCAGGTGCTGCATAACCCCTGCGGATGTAGCGCTTCCCCAGCAAACCGATTTTAGAGTTCATTTTAAGAATTTTAAGCTAATTTTTCCTTCGCCAGTAGAGAGCGCACCTCTGGCACTTTAAATCGTCTCAACACAAAAATGCATCTTAAAGAAGTATAATTTTTTTACGAGCTCTAGAGAACAATAGAGCACTCGAACACAACGCCTTTTTTTTTTTTTTTTTTTTACAAAAGAACTGCGTCGGTAAATTTTTCTTGTAATCTGGAATATAAGTTTTCAAAAAAAATCGGATAATTTTTTCGTATACTTGAATTATTTTTAACTCGCCTACCTACCTAACTACCTCCTTCCTTCCTTCCTTCCTTCCTCCCTTCCTTCCTTCCTTCCCTCCTTCCTTCCTTCCCTCCCTCCCTCCCTCCCTCCCTCCCTCCCTCCCTCCCTCCCTCCCTCCCTCCGTCCTTCCGTCCCTCCCTCCCTCCCGCCCTCTCTCTCTCTCTCTCTCTCTCTCTCTCTTCGTCTTACCTCAAAACTTTCCTCTTCATCCCTTTCCGAGTTCCTCCACCCCTCTCATTCGCTACCTCTTTCCCTCCCTCCTTCCACCCCTCCTTTCTTCTTCCCCCTTCCTTCCCTCTCCTCTCCCCTACATTCACATTCCCCCAATTCGGTATTTAATATATCTATCAACATTTTATGCCTAATATACATAGTATTACGTTTGATGGTGTTAGCGGCATTTTTTAACGTGTTATCCTAGCGGGATATTTGACAGTTATTTTAGTTGCATTTTTCATACGGTATAATAGCGGGATATTAACAACGTTACACAAATAATCCGCATATAGTAGAGAGAAGTTATTTGTGTAGTGTTTCCCTCACGGTATTGTGACTTATTATTTATTAACAACGTTATCTTACCAGCATGTTAAACACGTCATGTTAACGGTGTATTAGTAACAATATCTTAGTGACATAGTGAACATGTTTGCAGCATAATGACCATATGTGAGAAGCAGATTATTAATGTTATCTGTGGCATAGCGACCATGTTATCTTAGCTGTGTATTAACTCTGTCATCTCAGCTCTACACAATTTGGTTAGTGTTAATGACGTGTTAGTGAGATTTTCTTCTGAGTTTTGAACAGATGTTCCTTGAGGTGACTGCAGAGCTGGAGGAACCAACACCGGGTGTAAACCCACTAGGTTCATAGAGCGCTGCAAGGCAGGGGGTAGATTATTATAATCATGCGGGAGAGCTAAACCCGTAGGATTATACAGTGCATGTGGGGGGGGGATGGAAGGCATTCAGACTCAATTCCGGGAACCGGAGCACAGATCCAATTCCCTAGATCAAGAGCCCCTCACCAGCGTCAAGAAACCTCCCTGGATGGGAAACCAAGCAAGTAGAAACAGCCTCTTAGAGAGGACAACAAAAGGGTCAATCCTTCTTGTACAGGAGGATACCAGCGATATCACAGACAACGAGTACAAAATTGAGGGTAACAGAGGAATATATACAAGTACATAACGCCTAGAACTTAATTAAAAAAAACCGCCTTTGGGAGAAACGTATCACAAAGAATGATAGTAAATTTAGCATACGGGTCTTTATTTCAAGGTTTGTTGGTATTAATATACATCTCTCTTGGATTAAAGCTGAAAATGAGAAAAAGTTGAAGAAACAGTTGTTGAGACTCAGTTTCCTTGTTGTATTCCCGGATGAATGTTGCTGTTTCCTCGAGAAGGGCGTGAAGGATCCACTAAAATTAATGTTATAGTGGTAGACAATTTCCAGAAAGGTTTTTGTCAGATATAGTTCTCCATAACAGAGAAGAGAAAGCAGAGGGTTTATTTTCCTAGGATAGGATATATATATATATATATATATATATATATATATATATATATATATATATATATATATATATATATATATATATATATATGCAAAACAACCACTGTGAAAGAATAGAGAAATTCCAAACGCTTTCGTGACTACTCACATTATCAAGGAACAATGAAAGTTAAGCATCAAAGGAAGGTATATAAAGGGGTAGCCCACACCTCACTATCAGATCCCACAACAAAGAAGCACCTGACGTGAGACAGTAGGCCCGCCGGCCGAACTAGACAGGTCCTTCACACAACCCACCAACAAACTATTCTACCCAAGAAATAAGAAATTTTAAAAAATTATTATTTGTCCAGTGTATTATTAAATTCTTCCCAAATTCTTTTAATTATAAATGGATCTAATTTATAAAAACCAAAGGAAATATTCATATTATTGTCAAAACTGCTTTTTATGAAACAAGATTCAATTATATTCCTGTCGACCATGGACTTGCTTGATACTACTTTCTCAACTTTTTGAAAATCAATTGGATGGTTAAAATATTTTACTCTTACATGAATAAATAGAGCATTGGAATCTTGTCCAGTTCTAATGCTATATTTATGTTTTAATCTTAGTTCGAAATTTTTACCAGTTTGACCGTAATAAACGTTATCGCAAATTTTACAAGGAATCTTATAGACACATCCATCAGCATTCTGGGGGGAATTCTTTATCAAAAGTTTTTTTTACTGTATCAAGATTTTTGAATACAACTTTAATATTAAAAGTCTTAAGAAGTGAGGGCATATCAACCAAGTTTTCATGGTAAGGGAGAACCAACATATTTTTAGTTGAATAAGGCTGGTTGTCCCTTTTTGGATTGTAAAAAGTATTTCTAGCAACTTTAAAAGATTTCTCAATTACATTTCTTGGGTATTTCAAATCATTACCTATTTCATAAATTTTAGACATTTCCTCATCTATGAACTCTGGACTACAAATTCGTAAAGCTCTCAAAAACATTGATGAGAAAATAGACAGTTTAACTCTATCTTGATGGGAAGAATAATAGTGGACATAGGAACAGTTATTTGTAGGTTTTCTGTAAATTTTAAATTTGAATTCATTATTACCCTTAATAATTAAAACATCTAGAAAAGGCAATGAGTTATTTTCTTCAAATTCAACAGTAAAATTTATAGAATGGGCTAAGATATTTAATTTGCCAAGGAAATGGTGTATATCTACATTTTTGGGCATAAGACACAAAATATCATCAACGTATCTGAACCATTTAGCTCTATTAGGGAGGACTGTGTTAAGCAGCCTTGTTTCAAAAAATTCCATTTATAGGTTACTTTCACCTGTTCTTAGTAACCTATACATGGATTTTTTTGAAACAAGGCTGCTTAACACAATCCCTCCAAAATGCTGATGGATGTGTCTATAAGATTCCTTGTAAAATTTGCGATAAAGTTTATTACGGTCAAACTGGTAAAAATCTCGAACTAAGATTAAAACAACATAAATATAGCATTAGAACTGGACAAGATTCCAATGCTCTATTTATTCATGTAAGAGATTTTAACCATCCAATTGATTTTCAAAAAGTTGAGAAAGTAGTATCAAGCAAGTCCATGGTCGACAGGAATATAATTGAATCTTGTTTCATAAAAAGCAGTTTTGACAATAATATGAATATTTCCTTTGGTTTATATAAATTAGATCCATTTATAATTAATAGAATTTGGGAAGAATTTAATAATACATTGGACAAATAATAAAATTTTTAAATTTCTTATTTCTTGGGTAGAATAGTTTGTTGGTGGGTTGTGTGAAGGACCTGTCTAGTTCGGCCGGCGGGCCTACTGTCTCACGTCAGGTGCTTCTTTGTTTTGGGATCTGATAGTGAGGTGTGGGCTACCCCTTTATATACCTTCCTTTGATGCTTAACTTTCATTGTTCCTTGATAATGTGAGTAGTCACGAAAGCGCTTGGAATTTCTCTATTCTTTCACAGTGGTTGTTTTGCATATTCTGAAATCACCTGTTTACTGTGATCTTATTGCATATATATATATATATATATATATATATATATATATATATATATATATATATATATATATATATATATATATATATATGTGTGTGTGTGTGTGTGTGTGTGTGTGAGAGGTGTATATCTCTCAGCGCATATTTGCGTGTTTTATTTACACACTTGATGAAACACCACTGAGTGATAAAGCTTAACTATTTGTGATAGTCCCCCCACTGTGGGTAATAAAGCTGCTATTTTGGGTAATAAACCCCCACTCTCACCACTTTCGGTAATAAACCCTGTAACTACTGTGGGTAATAAAGGCCTCTATTCCTGGCAATAAGCCCTTACTGTGGTACAAGCTCCGACTATGGATAACATAACCCCGAATTAGGATAACAAAGACACAACTGTGGATAATAAAACTGCCAATGTGGGTAACAAATCACCCACTCTGGGCTAATAAATCCCCCACTCTGGGCTAACAAATCCCCCCCCCCTCTGGGTAAGAAAACCACCACTGTAGGTAATAAAACCACCACTGTGGGTACGAAAACCACCACTGTAGGTAATAAAACCACCACTGTAGGTAATAAAACCACCACTGTAGGTACGAAAACCACCACTATTGGGTAACAAAACCACCACTGTGGGTAACAAAACCACCACTGTGGATAAAACCACCACTGTGGGTAACAAAACTACCACTGCGGGTAACAAAACTCCCACAGTAACAAAACCACCACTGTGGATAACAAAACCACCACTTGGTAACAAAACCACCACTATTGGGCAACAAAGCCACCACTATTGGGTAACAAAACCACTGTGGGTAACAAACATCCCCCGACCATGGGTGAAACGTCTTAATGAAAAGATTCAATCCTGCTTGAAAGTTTCTGTGAATAACCACAGCTGTTTCGGTAGTGTTGCTGGGGGGAGGGGAGAGGGAAGAGAGGGGAGGATGGAGGGGGAGGGGAGGAAGGGGTGGAGGCGTTGTTCCTGCGTGTTGTTAATTGATCTGTCACGGTAAATCACCTGAGCCAGAACTTAATCACCTGATTTTCCCCGACAAATAAATTAACATGTTGGAACATGGCACTGGCGACTGAACTGCGCCAGCGTCTGAGTTGCGCCAGCATCTAAGCTGTAACTCTGACTGAACTGTGCTAGCGACTGAACTGTGCTAGCGACTGACCTGCTCTAGCGACTGACCTGCTCTAGCGACTGACCTGCTCTAGCGACTGACCTGCTCTAGCGACTGACCTGCTCTAGCGGCTGACCTGCTCTAGCGACTGACCTGCTCTAGCGGCTGACCTGCTCTAGCGACTGAACTGCACCAGCATTCACTTGTCTCTACAACTCCAGTTTTTGCTCATACCAGTCTGTGCTTTGTGCGGTGCTCTTGGGAGGACAAAAACACAAGCGTGCACTATGTATAGCTTTTTTTTACAAATCAAATAAACAAAGCTCTATTTAGAACGAGACGTTGTAGTAATAAAAACTTGCTCCACATACCTGCGTCTCTTCCTACACACCTGTCTACACCTCTGTCTACACTCCTGTCCATCCCATCACATCCTTCAAGCCAGCGTTTTCCCTCAAGGATGCCTGAAGCAGAGGGAAACTTCGTGGGTGAAACATCGCATAATAAAGCCCTTGAATTATGGCACTGTCCACCTGAGATGATAGTCTTGATACAGTGCATTGATACAATACACGGAAATGCAAGACACGAACTCGACTAACCAGGGGGCATTGAGGTGGTCTTGAGGTTCCTCTCTTAATTCGCAGGTTTTGGTTAATTGTTCCAGGCACGGTATTGAGTTTTTTTTTTGTTAATATTGTTGCTACTACTACTGCTAGTAATGCTGCTGCTACTACTACTACTTCCACTACTATTAATGCTACTACTACTAGCATTCCCATTAATGCTGCTACTTCCACTACTACTACTACTTCCACTACTATTAATGCTACTACCACTACTATTAATGCTGCTATTACTACATCCACTATTATTTATGCTGCTACTACTACCACCACGGGGAAAAGGACTCAATGCAGCAGGCGAACGATCTGCGTGTCAGGCTACAATCTGGGCAAAATACTACCGGCTTGGTGAACTTGAAATACTGACAAGAATAGTATTTCCGCATGAAGAGAGAGAGAGAGAGAGAGAGAGAGAGAGAGAGAGAGAGAGAGAGAGAGAGAGAGAGAGAGTGAGTCAGAGTCTTGAAGCTCTTGACATTTAAGCCACTTCGGATGCATGACGGTTAAGTAATCATCCAAGTGCCTCTGTCTCTGATAGTCCTGGACTGTATGAGTCACTGGTAAGATCCCTGGACTATATGAGACACTGAAATTGATCACCTGCTTATATGAAGCACTGAGATCACAACTACAGAATCACTGAAAGACACAATTGGGTTATATAAAGTACTGGTTGGAGCCCTGGACTATGTGAAGCAATATAATACCACTATCAGCGTGCTGGGTAGTACAATACCACTAGCAGCGTGCTGGGTAGTACACTAGCAGCGTGCTGGGTCGTACACAACTAGTAGCGTGCTGGGTCGTACACAACTAGCAGCGTGCTGGGTCGTATACAACTAGCAGCGTGCTGGGTTGTACACAACTAGCAGCGTGCTGGGTTGTACAATACCACTAATAGTGTGCTGTGTCGTACAATACCACTAGCAGCATATTAGTGTGTGTATTCAAGGAGTGCTTGCAGGTCAGGTACAAAGCACAGACTGTGTGTAGCACAACTGTCTCACTAGACTGAAGAAGCCTCGTAAGCTTCTACTTTTTGAAGGATTGGTTGGATTATTAAGTGTTATAGCCTACTGACTACACGAGAATCATTGTCTTTATTGTTGTATAAAGAATATCGTAATCAGCAGCACATGAATTAAATTAATCATATTTGTACTGAAATATACCCTTCTTAGTATTTACTTTACATCTCTCAGAACATTTACGTGAAAGGAGAACTAACTCTTCAGAAGATATACAAATGTCTGCTTATGTATGAATAGATGCGCCTGCTGGCTCTTCAAGTGTATCTTGGATATAAATCTTGATTACAGAGGCGATAGACAGGTGGCCAGAGACACTGAAGCTAAAATTTAATACAATATTTGGTATTAAGATTTTGGTCTCTATAAGCAGGTAATGGCAAAACTGAAGGAAAAAAAGAAAGTTCTCGTAACCGCAACAAACTCTCCAGCCAACCAGGCTGGAGAGCTTGTTGCAGCTAAGAAACTGTTTGCAGCTGCTGGAACACACTGGTTGAAGGAGAACTTCATATTACTGATAGTATGTAATACGATAAGTTGATGAATGACATATTTGCAACACCTGGGTATCATCTTCCACCGAGGACCACGGAATGATCACGTCAAAACTGCTAGTAACGCTTCCAGTGTTTTATTTTCATGTGTTCGACTGAAGGAGCCTGCAATGCAGGTGAAACGTTTCGGAAATCAACATACCCAAGTGTTGCAAATGTGTCTTATTCATCAGCATGAGAACGTATTGCAGCTGCTGGACCAGTAGAAACTACATGCAGAACAATTGTTGCATCCTCTGGGACCCATCACAGTGACAGCAACAACCCCTCAAGGCCAGGCGATTGCTGATACTGGATAACCACAGTGAGTACAGAAGCTTGCATCGTCACTCGTGCTATAAATGACATTTATTTGCAGTTTCTCTTTTTAATCAACAACTTCCACGGGATAAACGTCAATATATTTTAAGAACTCTCCTCTCTCCAACACTCATTCGCTTTCCTTACACTCCCTTCTATAAACAAATGAAACAACCTCAGGAACATCACGCAGTCTTGTCTAGGTTTCTCTTTTACTGTAAAATATTCTCGTTCGCTCTCTCTCTCGTTCGCTCGCTGTCTCTCTTTCTCTTCCAAATAGATTCTAACCTTAGCCTGTCATTTTAACATATCTTTCAACAAATTACCACGTATCTGACATATGTGCAACATTAGCCGTATCGATCAACACTCATACAATTTGTCCATATTCTTAAATGCATCTAACTGCTCCTTCTTTTTGCCTTAGTATTGTTTACATAGATGCTTCAGTGCAAACACTAGATCCATATATCCTCTTTCTAAATCTCATTTATTCTTCTAAAGCCAAACTTTGTCTCTTTCCAATCATCTATCAGCTCTCTTAGTAAATAGTTTCCAAGATTGATTTAGCAGAATAATTCTTCCTTACGTCTTACGTTTTCTCTTGTCCCAATTTTCTTTAAGCAAGGAACAGAACATGCGTTCTGCCAATCCATTCTTCCACACCCCCATTAAATAAACATGCCAACCAGTCCAACACTAGGCCAAGCTGATGATTAAGATACATGTGCAATAGCTGGGTATATCTGTTGCTGAGTCGTTTCACCTACACAGTAGACTTCTTCAATCAAAATACAGAGGCAGTAGGTGTAGTGGTAAAATGATGATGTCCATCAAAGTTGGACAAATAGTACTGAGGTGGTCAATCCCTCAGCCAACTTTGAGGGACTGACCACCTCAATACTATTTCTCCAAAATAAATGAACTGATTACATCATCTTCACTTCACCACTTCACCTGCTGCCTCTGTATTATGACTGAAGAAACCTACTGTGTAGGCGAAACGTTTCAACAATAAAAGTACCAAACTATTACAGCGTCTTAATCAACAACTTGTCGGTATTTTATGTAGTTTTCAACTAGCTCAAGCTGCTGTCATTCTGCCTCATTCTAAACTTTCAACTTACGCATTCCATCAACTACCTTCTTTATACCTTCTTCTGGTTCTTTACTTACTCTGAATTATCTCATTCTTCCTCACCCAAGGGAGGAAAAATGCTGATAGGTAAATTTAGATTTTGCCACCGAAGTGGCTAGTTCATTGTGCACCGCATATCCATCCTGTGGACGGTAGAGCAAGAACAAATGGATACACAAAAGGCCTAGGAACTAGGCTCTAACATAGTATCAAACGTCCAAAAGAAATACTATACAGACTTGTCAGGGTAGTGGAAAATGATAGCCAGTTAAAGCATGGTAGGCACAAAATGTCCAGAGTCCCATCATATGAAGTTGAGATTTATTATATTACAAACTACCTACACGTTTTATTGATTTATTCTGGGGTATATTTCCCTAAACACACAGCCCTCATTAAGAAGAATTTATTAGCAAAATGCTACACATTCGGTTACATAACACGAAAATGATGAGTCGTAATGCTGACTCAGTGTTTACTCTTACCTCCCCTCACCTTCACTCACTCACTCACTCACTCACTCACTCACTCTCTCTCTTCCACCATTCATCTTTCATTACATCTCTGCATTTCCCTCTCTCCATTCCTTCCTCTTCCTGTTCTTGTTTCACCCGCAGCTCATTCAATCCTCACCTCTCCCTGCATTTCAAATTTCTCCCTTTCTTCCTCCTTGCTCGCATACCTCCTATGCCCCCCTTTCCCTCCTCCTATGTCTCCTTCCTTCCTTCCCCTCCATCTCTCGCGACATCTTGAACTCCATGATAACATTTAAGACATTTATTAAAGAATCAAAACTAACTTCTCGCCGGCGCAAGAAAATACTGACTTTTGAGAATTTCTCTAGTAACTTATGTCCATTGAGAAGTTTTTATTTCAGTCTCTGGTCTGGGGCCGAGTTGTGAGGTCTCTGACCTACCGAGTCGACCACGGGTTAAGAACGCTATGTTGAATTTTCACTGGGTCTGTGAATGAGCTTTAGAACTTAAGAAACAAGGAACATTGCAACAGGCCTACTGACCCATGCGGAGCAGGTCCATGTCCCCCCCCCGGATTAGCCCAATGACCCACCCACTACCACCATTACCACCACACCACCACCATCATTACCAACATAACCACATCCACCACATTACCATCACACTATCACTATTACCACCATCACCGCCACCACCACATCTACCACACTACCACCACAGTATCACCGTTACAACCATACTACCACCGTTACCACCACACTACCATCATGCTACCACCACTACCACCACATTATCACCACATACAACATCACATTACCACCACATCCACCACAAGACTACCACTACATTCACTTCCACACGAGTACTATATTTGCTACCACACTACCATTACATTGATCAACACATCCACTCTTACATCACATTATTACTCCACTACCACTAAATCTACATGCTACACTACCACCACATTTACCCCCACACTACCACAAGAATCACCCACCACATTATCACAACATTCACCACGTCATTAACACCACATTATCTCGTCCACCACCGCACTGCCTTTACATCCACCACCACCACACTACCAGTACATCCACCACCACACCATACTATCACTACATCCACCACCACCACACTACCAGTACATCCACCACCACACCATACTATCACTACATCCACCACCACCACACTACCACTACAGCAATCACCCTCACCACACTATCACTACATCCACCCCATCACCACACTATCACTACATCCACCACCACACCATACTATCACTACATCCACCACCACCACACTACCACTACATCCACACCCTCACCACACTATCACTACATCCACCACCACCACACTATCACTACATCCACCACCACCACACTATCACTACATCCACCACCACCACACTATCACTACATCCACCACCACCACACTATCACTACATCCACCACCACCACACTATCACTACATCCACCACCACCACACTACCACTACATCCACCACCACCACACTGCCACTGCATCCACCACCATCACACTACCACTACGTCCACCACCACCACACTACCACTACGTCCACCACCACCACACTACCACTGCATCCAACACCACCACCACACTACTACTACATCCATCACCACTACACTACCACTACATCCACCACACTACTACATCCACCACACGACCACTACATCCACCACCACCACACTACCACTGCATCCACCACCACCACACTACCACTGCATCCACCACCACCACACTACCACTACATCCACCACGCTACCACTACATCCACCACCACCACACTACCACTACGTCCACCACCACCACACTACCACTACGTCCACCACCACCACGCTACCACTACATCCACCACCGCCACACTACCACTGCATCCAACACCACCACACTATCACTACATCCACCACCACCACACTACCACTACATCCACCACCACCACACTACCACTGCATCCACCACCACCACACTACCACTGCATCCACCACCACCACACTACCACTACATCCACCACACTACTACATCCACCACACGACCACTACATCCACCACCACCACACTACCACTGCATCCACCACCACCACACCACCACTGCATCCACCACCACCACACTACCACTGCATCCACCACCACCACACTACCACTACATCCACCACCACCACACTACCACTACATCCACCACACTACCACTACATCCACCACCACCACACTACCACTACGTCCACCACCACCACATTACCACTACGTCCACCACCACCACGCTACCACTACATCCACCACCGCCACACTACCACTGCATCCAACACCACCACACTATCACTACATCCACCACCACCACACTATCACTACATCCACCACCACCACACTACCACTACATCCACCACCACCACACTACCACTGCATCCACCACCACCACACTACCACTGCATCCACCACCACCACACTACCACTACGTCCACCACCACCACACTACCACTACGTCCACCACCACCACACTACCACTACGTCCACCACCACCACGCTACCACTACATCCACCACCGCCATACTACCACTGCATCCAACACCACCACACTACCACTACATCCACCACCACCACACTACCACTACATCCACCACACTACCACTACATCCACCACCACCACACTACCACTGCATCCACCACCACCACACTACCACCGCATCCACCACCACCACCACACTACCACTACATCCACCACCACCACCACACTACCACTACATCCACCACCACCACCACCACACTACCACTACATCCACCACCACACTACCACTACATCCATCACCACCGCACTGCCACTACATCCACCACCACCGCACTACCACTACATACACCACCACAACACTACCACTACATACACCACCACAACACTACCACTACATACACCACCACCACACTACCACTACATACACCACCACCACACTACCACTACATACACCACCACCACACTACCACTACATACACCACCACCACACTACCACTACATACACCACCACCACACTACCACTACATACACCACCACACTACCACTACATACACCACCACACTACCACTACATACACCACCACCACACTACCACTACATACACCACCACCACACTACCACTACATACACCACCACCACACTACCACTACATACACCACCACCACACTACCACTACATACACCACCACCACACTAACACTACATACACCACCACACTACCACTACATACACCACCACCACACTACCACTACATACACCACCACACTACCACTACATACACCACCACCACACTACCACTACATACACCACCACACTACCACTACATACAGCACCACCACACTACCACTACATACACCACCACACTACCACTACATACACCACCACCACACTACCACTACATGCACTCCCCGCCATGACTAACTTTAGCACCCTCCATATACTCTTTAATCTGTTAAAACACTGTCCCCACTCACATTAATGTTGACAGAACTAATGTTGTGGGGAGAGAGTGCTGCTTCGTTAATCACAGGCAGCAGCAGCACCACAGCCACCATCACAACCACCAAAACAACCATCACAGCCCCAACAACCACTATCTCAAGCTACTATAATTACCATTACAACCACATCAATTACCATTACACCAGCCACAACCTTCACGAACATCACAACCAAACACCACAATCACCTTCACCACAGTTTCAACCTCTACCACTACCAGCTCATGCACCACCATTATCACTACCACTTCATCTACAACCTCACAACAGCTTCCACCACCACCACTGATGTAGGCCAATATAATTCTGTACAGGTCGCGTCGAACGTTGTTTCAAGCAGTAAGCACCCATATAAAGCGACGGTACCACAGCGCGGTGTTTTAAACGTGACTGAAAGAGTATATCCTTTCCTTCACAGCGCCTGACAAGACCTTGATAGTGCTCCCCATAAGTGCGGAAGCATCAAATTACTCGTAAAATCTTTGCAGTCTGCGCCGTAGAATCGTTTTTCCTCTAACCTACGTTGGGCCTTGATCGAGCGTTTGGAGAAGCACATCCACCACGTTGCTTACAAGTGTGTTCAGGGTTTGTCGCTTGCCTTACTTGTTAATAATTTTGGATCTATCCATCATCCCATCTCGTTTATGGGTATCACAATCCGTCCTCATAAATGCTATGTGGACTTCTTATATACATTTTTGCAGCAAATTACTAGTTATTCGTTATTTTGGTTTGGTTAAGTTGTTCTCTGGTCTTAAAACATAACCAGTTATTACATATCACAATGCAAAAAATGAAATATAATTGAGTCGATGAAAAGTTCTCCAGCACGAACGGAAAATAGGCACCAACCGAGCGTGGTAGAAAACTATGTGAGAATTTCGCTGTTGAATGCACCTTCATCAGTCATTCATCTGACTTTACAACAGTGAAATGCTGTGTTATTGAGAGACTGGGCCGGGATATTAACGATGGCACCCATGAGGAATACTAGCGAAGCTGGAAGTGCCAAACAAAATTGTGAATCTCTGATGATAGTGAAGGCAGTGTTTAGTTCTGGTATGCTTCCAGGTGGCGGTGCTTGTGTGGTGGGATACAGAGCCGGCACTTCCAACCTGACTCCACCATCCACATGAGGCACAAGGAGAAGAAAGTAAGAGCTTGTGCAGAGAGGTGTGCAGATTTTGAACTGGCGAAAATAATTTCAAAGATGACACTGTTGGTGGGTAAAACAGATCAGTGCCATCACGTATTGACAGTTTTTTTCATCTGCAACCCTCCGCCTCAGCGCAGTAGGTCCACGTCAACCCTCTCCATACACTTTCATGTCAACAACCAAGTCAACCAGAATGCAAAGTAAGATAAACTGTAGCAATCTGTGCCTTGGAAAATACTGAAAAACAGTAGTCAGGAACATAACCCTATTTTTCCTTATATTCATCACTTCACATACCACTAATTTCGAAGAGGTGCAGAATTTCTGGAATTTATTCTCAATATGTTGAAAGGGTTTATTGAAAAAATTGCTATTGTGAGCTATCGTAAGCTTAGCTAAGGTGAATCTAGGTGTGCAAACACCTGGTTGTTCCTGATATGACCCATCTTAAAATTATTTTTCCATTTCAAAGCTATTAAATCCTTCATGTTGTATATGAAATGTAGCAATTTCTATACATGTGGGGCTTTTTATTATTTTTTTTTTATGATTAAGAATTGTGCAGAAAATGAGTGAGCAGCTAATGTGGGGCGACTGCTCACACCACCCACACACGACAATTATGTCTCATCTATTGTTTACATACATATATATATATATATATATATATATATATATATATATATATATATATATATATATATATATATATATATATATATATATATAATATATTATATGTTTTAGAAAATGTACAAGTTGATAAGACACTTGTGCAATATTAAGGTATCTTAATTCAGAATAAAGATGCATACATGTTGCATAAGTTTTTTATTTAACTTCTCATCTGCTGTGCTGAACTCTCCTCTCTACCCAACCATCATTCAACTCTCAAGTTAGGTTTTTAAAAGTAGTTATATTATACACCTGTCATAGGGTTAATGTAAGCTATAGTTTGTTATAGATAGAATTTATAGAGTATCATTTTTCTTGTGCAAGAATGGTATGTAATACCGACAAGATGAAATTAAGACACATGTGCAACATCTGGGTATGTTTATTGTAGACGTTTCGCCATCCAGTGGCTTTATCAATACAAATTCCAAGACATAGCTTGAAGACAGTCGGACTATATACCATTCTTGCACAACTTGTCAGACACTGCAACATCATGGAATCTTGATTCTGAGGACATGTACATAACCTTCACGACTACAACAACTACTACTACAACTAACCCATCTATTACAACCCAGGATTCCAAATGGCCTGTTATCCCGGGTGTAATGGGAGCAAAATAAACACAACAGAAAAAGTTTAGACTTATATTATCCTTCACCAATTTAGAACAGCAATATGTACACTATGTACAGTGATAAGTATAGTGCACTCCACGGTAAGCAAGGCAGAAATAGAAGCCACAAGATAGCAGACCGTGCTTCAACCAGCTCTAGAATGGGAATGACAAGGGCAGACAGGAGAGTGGTACCCACATAACCTCTGCGATTGCCAAAACCATCTTCTTATTAGCTAGAACCTGGTCACTAGTTGAACGACGGGGCCCCATCATCAACTCTTAGCAACCTGGTTCGCTGGTTGGGGGAGATAGCCTGTAAATGAGGGTGTGTACATGCGCCGAATAAAGGTTACGTACTCTTTGCATGCCACACCATCTCTTTGGGAAGGACCTACTTCCACTGGGGAATCCCGCCTACCAGTGACTATGCCCTTGTCTGCTACACCTGACGTTACTATATAAGCGCCAGGCTCCTTGCTTCTGCTTCAGAATCTCCACGACTATGGTGCTCTTCGCACCTATTCCTAGGTTGAGGGACTGATTACCTCATCTTCTGTATATAGTCCTACTGTCTTCAAGCTATGTCCTAGAATTTGTATTGATAAAGCCACTGGATGGCGAAACGTCTACAATAAAGATACCCAGATGTTGCACATGTGTCTTTAATTTCATCATTATTCTTATGTAAAATTTTGAATTACTTGTATATTTCTGAAATTCTGATTAATATTTTATAGTGACTATTTACCAATTTTAATTGGTGTTTATGTATATATTGTAATTAAAGAAGGGAATAAGTCTTAAACATCATAACTACCACCAACTGTACCTCAACCACCATCACCACCACAACCATCACAACCACTACCACAACAACTACCACCCACATCATCTCACCTCCTCACTATCACCACCATCTTACCCTCCTTCAGACTCAGATCACCTTCAGAGGAACGAATATAGAAAAAAAAATCCTCGATAACTTGTGGACTGCTGCTGTTGTGGATAATATTTACTTGACGAGTTAGTGTTGAAGGGAGAAGATGTGAAGTGAAGGAGAAGCAGGGAGAAGTAGGAGGAAGGGGATGAGGAGGGAGAATGGGAAGGAAGAGGATAGGAGGGAAGGAACAGCAGGGAAAATAAAAAGAGTAGAATAAGGAAGAGGAGAGAAAGGAGGATGGAGGAAGAGGAGGAAGAGGCAGGGGAAGGAGGAGGAGGAGTGGGAGGAATAATGCTCTGGGGACAAGGTTAATGATGTAACAGGAGTGAGCGCAAGTTGCTGGAAACTCACGGTGGAAAGAACTAGGGCTCGCATTCCAAGCAGGTCGAGATGAATGGGCAAGCCTCCTTACACCTGCTTCCTCTCTTCATCTGCTTCCTCTCTTCACCTATTAGTTAACTAGATCTGTGTTAGTCGACTATTATGAGTCACATCCTAAAGTACCACAAGTGAAATAAGTCGCTTTCTTCTTTGATTTACTTTAGATATTATCACTCTGGTGAAAATAATCTAAAGAAAATTTTCTTCCTAAACATCCTTGGATCTATTTCTTGGCAGGCTTCCTAACACCTGTTGCCTCTGTTCATCTAGCAGTCAATAGGTACCTGGATGTCAGTCCACTGTTGCGCGTGGCATCCTGGTGACAAAGACGCAGTGTATACCATAAATACGGCTGAATGTTGAAATGGCCTGAGGCAGGATAAGAGCTCGAAATTTTATAATGAACTGTGATAAAAATAGCGTGTCACTGATCATTCTGCCGGGGTGAGTGGGCTGGCGGGGTGAGTGGGCTGGCAGGGTGAGTGGGCTGGCAGGGTGAGTGGGCTGGCAGGGTGAGTGGGCTGGCAAGGTGAGTGGGCTGGCGGGGTGAGTCGGCTGGCAGGGTGAGTGGGCTGGCAGGGTGAGTGGGCTGGCGGGGTGAGTGGGCTGGCAAGGTGAGTGGGCTGGCAGGGTGAGTGGGCTGGCAGGGTGAGTGGGCTGGCGGGGTGAGTGGGCTGGCGGGGTTCAGAGTGAGGGAGACGTAGACAAGAGCAGCAAGACGGTGGAATGAGACGAGCGCCCACTGTCAGCAGGGGACCAGTACTGGAGCCAAGAGCTGTAATACAGTGTTTAGTGTCTATAATCACTAAAATTGGAGATGATATGAGATGAAAAGAGCAAATAAAAATCAAATAAAATCAACATCTAATTTTAATTAAAGGTATTAAAACAAATAGAAAAGTTTAAACCAAAGGTCGAAAAATAATTAAATATTTAAAACTAATTCAGTGGTCCCAAAATCATTGACTATATATATATATATATAATGTCGTGCCGAATATGTAAAACTGGTCAATTAGCAAGAAATCACTTAAAATTAAGTCCTTTCTAAAATTTTCTTTTATACGTTTAAAGATATATTTTTTTATTAATGTTAATGTAAAAATTTTTAATTTTGCACCAAAAGAATCTTAGAAAACTTACCTAACCTTATTATAACAAGAACAATTTATTTTAGCCTAACCCAACTATATATATTTTAGATTTGTTTACAATAATTTAATAATAAACAAACATAGTGATATATATTTTTTTCGTTAGGTTCATAATGATTTTGGAGAAATTATTGCATACACAAAATTTCGTTTGTCCTATATGGCAAGATGAGCGTTGCTATTTAAGCCAAGATCGCAAGTTCTGCCTATTCGGCACGATATATATATATATATATATATATGTCGTGCCGAATAGGCAGAACTTGCGATCTTGGCTTAAATAGCAAGGCTTATCTTGCCATATAGGACAAGTGAAAATTTGTGTATTCAATAATTTCGCTAAAATCATTCTGAACCTAACGAGAAAAATATATTTCACTGTGTTTGTTTAGTATTAAATTATTGTAAACAAATCTAAAATATATTTAGTTAGGTTAGGCTAAAATAAATTGCGCTTGTTATAATAAGGTTATGTAAGTTTTCTAAGTTCCTTTTGGTGCAAAATTATAAATTTTTACATAAACATTAATGAAAAAAATATATCTTTAAACGTACAAGAGTATATTTTAGAAAGAACTTAATTTTAAATGAGTTCTTGCTAATTGACCAGTTTTACATATTCGGCACGACATATATATATATATATATATATATATATATATATATATATATATATATATATATATATATATATGTGTGTGTGTGTGTGTGTGTGTGTGTGTGTTATAGGTAAAACTGGTCAGCTAGCAAGAACTTATTTAAAATTAAGTCCTTTCTAAAATTTTCTTTTATTACTCTTATACATTTAAACATGTATATTTTTTCATTTATGTTAATGTAAAAATTTATAATTTTGTACCAAAAGAACCTTAGAAAACTTACCTAGCCTTATTATAACAAGCACAATTTAATTTAGCCTAATCCAGCTAAATATATTTTAGATAAGTTTACAATAATTTAATAAGAAACAAACACAATGAAATATATTTTTTCGTTAGATTCAGAATGATTTTTCCGAAATTATTGCATACGCAAATTTTCGCTTGCCCTATTCGGCAAGAAGAGCGTTGCTTTTTAAGCCAAAAATCTCAAGTTTCATCTTATTCGGCACGACATATATATTAAACGTATATATAAGCGTAGACGTTTATCCGGGGAATCAGGCACAACTTCACACACCTCATTCTCTTGGAAGACAGAATAATCAAGCAATAACTCACTCTCTGACTCTCTGTCTCTGTCTCTCTCTCTGTCTCTCTCTCTCTCTGTCTCTCTCTCTCTCTGTCTCTCTCTCTCTCTGTCTCTCTCTCTCTCTGACAGCGACTTGTGCACTGTTATCCTTATGCGCTGTTATCCTTGTGCACTGTTATCCCTTTAACGCTAACAACCAGATGTTTAAACGCATGAGTGGATCAAAATGCATTTTAATCCTAATTCATTCGTTATGCACCAGGATAAAAGGCATTGTACCATAAGTCTCATGGCATACAGTACTAAACAGAGTCCTACCATATAATATCCCATATAAAATTCAGTCGTTCGTCTAACTTTTGAACGAAAAAGAGTGATGCATCACAAAATTTAAAAATAGGCTTTTCCCTGGTCTTTAAATAAGGCTACATCAGGAATTACACGAGTCATATCTCCTCCTTAAAGAAGAAACAAGAGTGGTGCTGTTGGCGCACAGTCTGGTAACCAACTCATTTCTAATTAATATATCAAATTCACTTAAGAAGCTAATTCTAACATGGTTTGCAAGAATTCGGGAAACTCATTGACATTCGCTAGAGAAATGGTAAAAAATATCAATACTATAAATAAGGATACAAATGCAGTATAACACGATTCTTTGACACCATTACGTCCACACTGTGGCTTTATTAAGTCACAACCAGATCTACCTGGAGGGAGAATGTGTGTTTATAAAGGGAAAGTCATGAAGTCAGGTTAGACATGTTGAAGATGACTTCATGGAAGACTAATAACAGGCTGGACAAATATGTGACTGAGAAGTGGTTGGATTCAAGAAGGACCTGTCTAGCTTCTTTCACCCTATTTGTCAAAGGTACCAGATAGTTTCACTTCAACTCCAACTTGAACACATACGTCATATGGCCTACCAGGTCAGTGTTATTATCTATACTGGGTAAGGAATATTCAGAATAATAAGAGCATTTACCATGCAGTAATCTGTACACATGCATTTCGTGCCATCTGGCTTAGGAACGAGAAAACAGGGTGAAGCCCACGAACTATTAATTCTTTGTGATTGATCTGGTGCAGAAAATAAACTTCAGTCTAGAATAACGTTGTCTGGTCTTAACATGGTTTGCATATTATTATTTACAATCATATCATGAAAACCAGCCTACACAAACGACGCATATCCCCAAGTATAAATCGAACATGATCAATTAACGTCAGCACTTGGTTGGCTTTAATTCTAACTGATCCGGATTGCGCTGAAGCCGAGTATTATTACTACCGCTACTGTTATTACTGCTACTACTATTACTACTACCATCATCATCATGACTGTCACCACCTCCAAACCATCACTAGCACCACCAGCACCGTCATCTGACCGACTCTTATGCAATGTGTCACTTTGGGAAAGTTTGGTGATTTATGTTGACATAAATCAGCTGTTCCTCTTCCCTCAGCACCCGGGGGACGCGAGCGACACATCGCTTCATACTTTTCACTTGACAAATTTCAATCCGGTTGAAGTCAAACATTTGCAGTGAAGCCAAACAGCGATAAATCTAGATGCAAAATGTACAGTCTCTCTTTTATATATACTACATCCTGGCACCCTGATTGTTCTGCATGGCACTCTGTCCTGCCTAGCAATCTGGCTGTCTTGATATTCTGATTTTTAAGACTAAGGTACTGGCGGTAGGTGGAAGTAGTCTTGGCCGGTGTACATGAAAGGGCAGATACCTAAAGACTGGGAAAGCAGCGTATATAGTTCCTTTCTATACAAGGAAAGGAGACAATAGAGATCATAAGAGTAAACGAGGGGAGAAAGAGAGTATGATTTACGAGGAGTAACGTGTGTTTACGAAGGGAAGGAAATGCTTGGATTAAGTAATTGCTTTGAAACACCTGTGTTAGCAGTGCTCGAATGAAGGGAAAAAAGATTTGACTGTTGCATATATGAATTTGCAAAAGACATACGATTGGATAGAAATGGAAACGACGATATTGAATTTGTAAATGCATCTGTTCGGTAACAAGTTGTAAAAGATGCGTAATGGGCTTTTTTGAGGCCAGTGAAGCTCACGTTAGATTATGTTGTGAGGAATATTAATATGCAGCAGCATATTAATTTTCATCACCGTTATATCGAGAGTTTTCAAAGTTATGTTTCGTGTAAGGGAATCACAATTCCCTTCAAAAATTCTCTATACTGGAGTATGTAGAGGTAGTTAAATAGCATGAAGGTCTGAATGAGCCCTAACCATAATTTTAAAAGGGGTGGACCAGTAAGCCAGCTGAAGGCTTCGGTCAGATGACCAAAAACTCCAACTGCGGATCATCATATGAAAAAGACCCGTGTCAGGAAACACTTCTCCTGTTTTCTGACAAACCTTACCTAACTTAACCTCGCAGCCTCCGTCTTTTTAAGAACAAGTTTTCAATGTTCTTCATATGTTTTGTTTTTTAATGATGGTAGGAATTTTGTGGCTCTTCTCGCGCCCTCTCGGACTTCATTTACGTCTTTTATGTAGTGAATCAGAACTGGAGAGTATATCAAAGATGGGTCTGACAAGGAATATTTTACAGTGTTAGTGTTATTTAGGATGCTTTGTGCTCAAATTGATTTTCTGTGAAGTGAATTATCCTGAGTGCTTTGTTGCCTGTAGCAAAATAATGCTTAGTATCATGAGTTACCTCTCCACGTCTTGTATTGTCTCCATTGTTATAATCACCTGAGGGAGCCTGATGTGCAGGCGAAACGTTTCGCCAGCAAAGCCACCTAAGTCTTACTCATTACTACTTCAAGGTCTTTCTTTTTCATCACTATGAAAATGTTTTCCTGTAAAACAAACTTATATATTATTATTATATCCTAAGTGCAGTAATGGCCTTGTACTTGTGCAGGAACATGATATAGTCTGGTATTTTGAATACAAAGTCATTATTAATAACAATGCAATTATAATTACAGATTAAGAACATAAGAAAGAAGGAACACTGCAACAGGCCTACTGACTCATGCGGAGCAGGTCCATGTCCCCCCCCGGATTAGACCAACGACCCCCCCCCCCGGATAAGCCCAATGACCCACCCAGTCTGGTCACCTCCACTCAAGGACGGAGCACTGCACCATACCCAGCAGCACAAGCTAGTAAGGTCCAACTCACACCCACCCACACCCACTCATGTATTTATCTAACCTATTTTTAAAACTACACAACGTTTTAGCCTGAATAACTGTACTCGGGACTTTGTTCCAATAATTCACAACTCTATTATCAAACCAGTGCTTTCCTATATCCTTCCTGAATCTGAATTTTTCCAACTTGAAACCATTGCTGCGAGTACTGTCTTGGCTGGAAATTTTCAGCACGCTATTTACATCCCCTTTATTTATTTCTGTTTTCCATTTATATACCTCGATCATATCCCCCCTAATTCTACGCCTTTCGAGAGAGTGCAGATTCAGGGCCCTCAGTCTATCCTCATAGGGAAGATTTCTGATACATGGGATCATCTTTGTCATCCTCCTCTGTACGTTTTCCAGAGCATTTACATCCATTCTGTAATACGGTGACCAGAACTGAGCAGCATAGTCTAAATGAGGCCTAACCAAGGATATATAGAGTTGAAGAACAACCCGAGGACTTCTATTTTTTATACTTCTAGATATGAAGCCAAGAATTCTGTTAGCTTTATTGCGAAAACTAATGCACTGTTGTCTTCGTTTTAGATTACTGCTAACCAGAACTCCTAAATTCTTTTCGCAATCAGTAGTATTAAGATATACATTATTTAGTTTATATGTGGCATGGTTATTTAACTGTCCAACATTTAGAACTTTGCATTTGTCAATATTAGACTGCATCTGCCACTATTCAAATCATCCTTGAGTGCTCTAGTGTCCTCATTAGAATGAATTGGACGGCCTATTTTGGTGTCATCAGCAAATTTGCTTATGTCGCTATTTATTCCCTCATCTATGTCGTTTATGTAAATTGTGAACAACAACGGGCCCAACACTGACCCCTGAGGAACACCGCTTGTGACGTGCCCCCATTCTGATTTCTCCCCATTTATGCAAACTCTCTGCTGTCTACGATAATCTTAGTATCAAATGGAATAGTGTAACAGGGAATCAAGAAGCAAATAGGTTTATGAACATGGTGGATTGTTTCTAAAACCCAGGGAACTCAGTTCCCACACAGAGGAGGATAATATTCTTGGCCTTTGTTCTCACCTCAAACAATGATATAAATTTATTAGCGGCGACTGACACTCTTACCATCACTACTCAGAGAGAGAGAGAGAGAGAGAGAGAGAGAGAGAGAGAGAGAGAGAGAGAGAGAGAGAGAGAGAGAGAGAGAGAGAGAGAGAGAGAGAGAGAGAGAGAGAGAGCGCAATATATTCCACCGTGTTCCATAATAATGAAAATACTGCGCGGCCCGTTTTAATAAAATGTCAGTAGTAGCGGCAACCTGATGAACGTTAGTAGCAATATTGTAAGCCATCATTACTAACAACAGAAGCCCGATATTAAAATCTTAACAGGAAATTACATGAGATGTTTGAGGAGCTTTGGCGTCTGCTCAAAACAATGCCTGAATGTAATCTTGCTTTTCCTGATAATTTGTTTGGAATTGTTGTTGCTGTTTGCTATTTTTTACTATTAGTATGTATATACTACTACTAGTACTATTACTTTTAATAATAAAAGATTAGCTTTCTTTCGTTTTCATGGAAGCTTTCTGAATGAAGATATTGGTTGAAAGCCTCTTGCGTTTGGTGACACAGGTGTTGCCCGCCTCTCAGTACCCTTGGGGATATGTTGTCTGGCTCCATTACTTTTGTTAGGTCGAGCTCATTCAGCAGTGTCATTAGTTCTTTCGTTGAGCTGATGCTCAGTGCTTTCTTTGCTTTTTTTAAGCTCCTCACATTCTACTGTTCTCACATAAATGTGACTGCATGGGTAGAGGCTTAGCTCCTGGTCCTGCTTCTTGACTTGCTACTTGCTAGATTCACTCTTCTAGCCTCGTCGGCTCTGCTGTACCTCGTCTTAAAACTATGTATGGAGCCTCCACCATTTCATCGAGCCTTTTCTACTTTCTGACCACTTTGAGGATGAACAAATACTTCCTGATAACCCTGTGACATATCTGTGACTAACTTTCAGTTGTGTCCCGAGAACCTGTGTGTGTGTGTTTTATTTCTAAGTTGCTTGTATTACTGCTTCACCTGCCACATCACATGCGTACCGGAAAACACCAAGAGAGACTATTTAAAACTGCAAATGCTTAAAACGTTCCCAGCCAGTTTTAGTACTTGCATAATATTTTGCAGCTTACAAACGTGAGTGTGGCTTGCTCGTGAGTGTGGCTTGCACGTGAGTGTGGCTTGCACGTGAGTGTGGCTTGCACGCGAGTGTGGCTTGCAAGTGAGTGTGGCTTGCACGCGAGTGTGGCTTGCAAGTGGGTGTGGCTTACACGTGAGTGTGGCTTGCACGTGAGTGTGGCTTGCAAGTGCATTAACGTGCATGAGTGTGTAAGGCTCCCAAACGTACAACACCTGAGTGTTTTATACACAAGGGCGTCATACGATCTACATACAATGGAACAACGATATTGTAACCAGCCAGGCTTCAGGACAAAGACCCACTTCGAATATCCTCATTGCCTGTCCGAAGTCTCCCAGCCAAGGCTGACACATTTCACTATCCTGTGTGATGGCATATGACAGGGACGCATACTTAGCTTTTGTTCCCACTGCATAAGTCATATAGAATAGGGTAGCAGCACACTATTGATGTATATAATTTTTCTAAAGAAAAAATTCTTCGGTGGAACTATATAAGGCAGAAGAAATTTCAAGTTTTTTTTAAAAATGTTGAATATTTATATTTTGATGAGGAAGTACTAAACCCGTATGGGCAATAAAGCTCCTTGGAGGTGGAGGGTAATCAAGAGACGAAACTAGGAGGAGGAGGCTAGCTCCAATTCCTTTGATCAAGAGCATCAAGGCATCTACCTCATTCTCTCTAACCCCCATCCCTGAAGAGGAAATTATATTTCAATTACCTTGACACTATCTTGATGTAACTAATAAATTAAATGATTTACGGTCAATTACCTTGATGAATGAGTTCATATAAAAAGATGAAAGCCTTCATTTACAAAATATGCATTTTGAATTCACTTGCCGTCGAAGTGGTTAGTTTATTATGCTCAGTATATCAGTCCTGTGGACGGTGCCGGCTAGTTTATTATGTACCCCATGTCACTCCTATGAGCAGTAGTACCTAGTTTATTATGTACCCCATGTCACTCCTATGAGCAGTAGTACCTAGTTTATTATGTACCCCATGTCACTCCTATGAGCAGTAGTACCTAGTGTATTATGTACCCATGTCAGTCCTATGAGCAGTAGTACCTAGTTTATTATGTACCCCATGTCACTCCTATGAGCAGTAGTACCTAGTGTATTATGTACCCATGTCAGTCCTATGAGCAGTAGTACCTAGTTTATTATGTACCCATGTCAGTCCTATGAGCAGTAGTACCTAGTTTATTATGTACCCCATGTCACTCCTATGAGCAGTAGTACCTAGTGTATTATGTACCCATGTCAGTCCTATGAGCAGTAGTACCTAGTTTATTATGTACCCCATGTCACTCCTATGAGCAGTAGTACCTAGTTTATGTACCCATGTCAGTCCTATGAGCAGTAGTACCTAGTGTATTATGTACCCATGTCAGTCTTATGAGCAGTAGTACCTAGTTTATTATGTACCCCATGTCAGTCCTATGAACATTAGTGCCTACGTAGTTTATGTACCCCATGTCAGTCTTATGAGTATTAGTACCTAGTTTATGTACCCTTTATCAGCCCTGTGAACAGTAACGGCTTGTTTATTATGTACCCCATGTCAGTCCATTGAGCGGTAGTAGCTAGTTCATTATGTACCCCCATATCCCTTATGTGGACGGTGGTACAAGAGTACATGAATACACAAAGGCTCAGGAAGTTTAAAAAAATGCTAACATGAATATTTTTAGGTACCTATTATCAAAATTTTCATATTTGTATTTGTTGCAAGCAAATTTAGATTACTTTGCTTAGAATTTCTGATATATTGCATTAATTATATACTGTGACAAATAATGAAGGTCGTTGTTCCCTGTTTCCATATTCGTAAATAAGTGAGGAATTGAGCACATGTAGCGACGCGTGTCGTGATTCAGACGCCGTATTTCCTAGATTCACTGAGTCATGAATAATCGGTTAAGAGAGGAGGTAAAAAAAAAAATCCTTAGGGCTTCGAATTCCTCCCCTGAAACCCCGTAGGCCTATGAAAAATCACATGCTTCCATTGTCATATATATCTTAGGAACTAAATAAGATACAGACATGGCTGATTCGTCATTTTATGTTTAAAAAATAAGCAATCAGATTTCACCAGCAATTTTTTTGTTAAATGTACCTGAAACTCAAGAGTTATTTTCCCCGTGAAAATTCACGAAAAAAATGTTGATAATCTATATTTCTATCCTAATATGACTTTCAGCAGAGTAAAAAAAAAATTAGTGGCAAGTGAAGCAGTCATAGTTGTAGCAGATGTAATTATAACATTACAGGGCTAAAAGTTAGAGAGTTTTGTACAGACATTTATGGAGGGCTGTACAGGTTAGTCCCTTCCTATAGCGGCTGTAAGACGGACTACAGAGTTTTCCACAACTACAATTTCTCAGCTCCTTGCACACTGCTGCAGCTTGTGGGATGGTTACTCACCGTGCAACATGCTTTCTCTCAACCCTTTTTCCAGTTATGCAGGAAGAGGTCTGGTTCTCGCACTTGTGGATCATAGGTACATACCCAGATTGTGGTCTGGTCTACCAGGTAGCACAGATCATTCAGAGTCGGTGGAATCATCTTCCAATTCCAGTTTCGCTGACATTTCTGCTGCTTCCTGAGGGGGTTCACCTCTTCCATAGACCCGAATAATGAAATGCTCAAGGAAACTGAAGAGCTGACTTTGTCTTCAGTTCGTTAAAGAGCTGCAAGGAACCGATAGTCTCAGTGACATATGGTCATGTTTGCAAGGTGTTTTAAACGGCTTCTCAGGCCAGAAATGGAATCACAGCAGTGACTGCAGCAAAGAGAGAAAGAGCTCTACATAGCTGTCTACCTAAAGTTTCACTAATGTCACTATTGTTGATAATGCGGCTTCAAGCAACAGAAAATATTATTATAAACAAAAAGAAGCGCTAAGCCACAAGGGCTATACAGCGCAACAGAAAATAGTAGATATGAATGATTACAAAGCCAGAGTCGGAGGTCGCCTGTCTTCAGAGGATGAAGAATATGCAACACGGCTTAACCTGGTGCCCAGTGCTTGACTGTCTTCCCATAAGCACTGGAGATATATTATTGCTGTCTATTCTTGGAAACCCGTTTCCAAGAATCTTCACAATCATCGCACTTCTATATCTAGTAATGAGCTGGTGGCATCTATGACGCATTCTTGTCTAAAGGAGACCCAAACAATATGGAGAGAGGAAACCTCCCTAAACTCTTTATGAATATGCTTCTAGAGACACGTGTTTTTTTGTATTTTTTAAAGCTGGAATTCCATCTTAGGGAGCCACCGTGTGGATGAATGTTCATATATCAACGACACTGAATGATCCACTGATAAATAACCCAGTGAATTATTAACTTCTTCCTCAAGACGCTCGATGATACCCAGTTTCTTTGGATGTTACATCTCTTTTTCACTACTACTGCCAAGGATGGAGACAAAGCTTGAGTTTCATGGGAGAAGATTTTTATTATAACCAAAACTAAGAGCTAAACCCTCATGGGAGAACAACGAATCTAGATCACCTTCACTCGAAGAAGTGAATTTTCTTTTGCTTACGTTTCACTGTTCTTTTTTAATTTAAAAAGGAAGAGGAAATTCTTTATAATGTGGGTCTTAATATTGTTTTTTCCTCTCAATGATGACAACTTTCACAAAGTTGTCATATAGCTGTTGTCCCCGCTTTACAAAATTCCTGACTGAATCATGATTCAGGTAGGAACAGAGGATATTTTTTACATCTCTATAGTCAACCTCGGGCCCAACTATTTCCACTAGTATGTCCCGCCCACTTGTGACACTGTTTTCATCTGCTACACCTCACCACTGGATCCTGCTTATCTCTATCCTCGTATCTTAATCTTAGACAAATCAAACCTAAGGCACTGAACACCTATCTAACCTAATGAACTGAGCACCTATCAGGGTTAAGGGACTGAACATCTACTAAGGTTAAGAGGCTGAACACGTATCAAACCTATGGACCTCAACACCCTTGAGAGTGTTGAGGTCCATAGGTTTAACTCTCGCTCTCTCCCACCGTCTTCAGTATTAAAATAACCTCTGTATTAGGCTGAAGAAATTGCTACGCAGACGACATCTCTCATCAGTAGACGAGTGTGGATGGTACCACTATGACCCCGCCTCCATCTGCTTCACGTCTCCTCACTACAGTATATAAGCCACGTCTACGGCCCTATACTGTACATTCTACAAGATTGATGGACTGAACACATCGACTCCAGGTTGAGGGACTGATTACCTCATTCTCCTCCTCTCCTTACGCCTTCCTCTTTGTATTGGACTGATGAAGCCACTGTGTGGCGAAACGTTTCCTGAATAAAGATTCCCATATGCTGCATAAGTGTCTCAATCTTCAGTAGACGAGTGTTATGGGTATTATCTACCCTTAATATAATTTTGTATCCCAGGCTGTTTGCTTGGGGAGCAGCTGCTTTCTTGGGGCGCAGCTGCTTGCTTGGGGCGCAGCTGCTTGCTTGGGGCGCAGCTGCTTGCTTGGGGCGCAGGTGCTTGCTTGGGGAGCAGCTGCTTGCTTGGTGAGCAGCTGCTTGCTTGGGGCGCAGCTACTTGCTTGGGGAGCAGCTGCTTGCTTGGTGAGCAGCTGCTTGCTTGGGGCGCAGCTACTTGCTTGGGGAGCAGCTGCTTGCTTGGGGAGCAGCTGCTTGCTTAGGGTGCAGCTGCTTGCTTGGGGTGCAGCTGCTTGCTTGGGGCGCAGCTGCTTGCTTGGGGCGCAGCTGCTTGCTTGGTGAGCAGCTGCTTGCTTGGTGAGCAGCTGCTTGCTTGGGGCGCAGCTACTTGCTTGGGGCGCGGCTACTTGCTTGGGGCGCAGCTGCTTGCTTGGGACGCAGCTGTTTGCTTGGGGCGCAGCCAGCCCTGCTAAAGAAAGAATAATATATGGGTGTATATGGGGAAAAGTATACTTTCTAATGGCCATATTAACCTTTAGAATAATAGTGTTTAAATGTGTGTGTGTGTGTGTGTACTCACCTATTTGTGGTTGCAGGGGTCGAGTCTTAGCTCCTGGCCCCGCCTCTTCACCGGTTGCTACTGGGCCCTCTCTCCCCCCGCTCCATGAGCTTTATCAAACCTCGTCTTAAAACTGTGTATGGTTCCTGCCTCCACTACGTCATTTTCTAGGCTATTCCACTGCCTTACAACTCTATGACTGAAGAAATACTTCCTAATATCTCTCTGACTCATTTGTGTCTTCAACTTCCAATTGTGGCCTCTTGTTTCTGTGTCCCCTCCCTGGAACATCCTGTCTTTGTCCACCTTGTCTATTCCACGCAGTATTTTATATGTCGTTATCATGTCTCCCCTGACCCTCCTGTCCTCCAGTGTCGTCAGGCCGATTTCCCTTAATCTTTCTTCATAGGACATTCCCCTTAGCTCTGGAACTAACCTTGTCGCAAACCTTTGTACTTTCTCTAGTTTCTTGACGTGCTTTATCAAGTGCGGGTTCCAAACAGGTGCTGCATACTCCAGTATGGGCCTGACATACACGGTGTACAGTGTCTTGAACGATTCCTTACTAAGATATCGGAATGCTGTTCTCAGGTTTGCCAGGCGCCCATATGCTGCAGCAGTTATCTGATTAATGTGTGCTTCCGGAGACATGCTCGGTGTTATACTCACCCCAAGATCTTTCTCCTTGAGTGAGGTTTGCAGTCTTTGGCCACCTAGCCTATACTCTGTCTGTGGTCTTCTGTGCCCTTCCCCTATCTTCATGACTTTGCATTTGGCAGGATTAAATTCGAGAAGCCATTTGCTGGACCAGGTGTCCAGTCTGTCCAGGTCTCTTTGAAGTCCTGCCTGGTCCTCATCAGATTTAATTCTCCTCGTTAACTTCACATCATCTGCAAACAGGGACACTTCTGAGTCTAACCCTTCCATCATGTCGTTCACATATACCAAAAATAGCACTGGTCCTAGGACCGACCCCTGTGGGACCCCGCTCGTCACAGGTGCCCACTGTGATACATCATTACGTACCATGACTCGTTGTTGCCTCCCTGTCAGGTATTCTCTGATCCATTGCAGTGCCCTTCCTGTTATATGCGCCTGATGCTCTAGCTTCTGCACTAATCTCTTGTGAGGAACTGTGTCAAAGGCCTTCTTGCAGTCCAAGAAGATGCAATCAACCCACCCCTCTCTGTGTCTTACTTCTGTTATTTTATCATAAAACACCAGAAGGTTTGTGACACAGGATTTGCCTTCCATGTATCCGTGCTGGTTGGCATTTATACTCTTTTTCCGTTCCAGGTGCTCCACCACTCTCCTCCTGATAATCTTCTCCATAACTTTGCATACTATACACGTCAATGACACAGGTCTATAGTTTAGTGCCTCTTTTCTGTCTCCTTTTTTAAAAATGGGAACTACATTTGCCGTCTTCCATACCTCAGGTAGTTGCCCAGTTTCCAGGGACGTGTTGAAGATTGTGGTAAGTGGCACGCACAACATATCTGCTCCCTCTCTAAGGACCCATGGGGAGATGTTGTCCGGTCCCATTGCCTTTGAGGTATCGATGTCCCTTAGCAGTTTCTTCACCTCATCTGTATGTATGTCGTCCAACACTTGTTGGTGTATTCCTTGCTGGTGTCCCCATCTGATCTGTCCCCCCAGAGTCCTTCCTGTCTCTACTGTAAATACTTCCTTAAATCTCGTGTTGAGCTCCTCACATACCTCTTGATAGTTTCTTGTGAGTTCTCCACCTTCTTTCCTCAGCCTTATCACCTTGTTCTTGACTGTTGTCTTCCTCCTAATGTGGCTATACAGCAGTTTCGGGTCAGATTTGACTTTCGATGCTATGTCGTTTTCATACTGTCGCTGGGCCTCCCTCCTTATCTGTGCATACTCGTTTCTGGCTCTTCTACTAATCTCCTTGTTTTCCTGGGTCCTATGCCTCCTGTACCTTTTCCATTCTCTGTTGCACTTAGTTTTTGCCTCCCTACACCTTCGGGTAAACCAAGGACTCGTTTTGGTCTTCCTATTATTTCTGTTTCCCTTGGGAACAAACCTTTCCTCTGCCTCCTTGCACTTTGTTGCCACATATTCCATCATCTCGTTTACTGATTTTCCTTCCATTTCTCTGTCCCACTGAACCTCCTGCAGGAAGTTTCTCATACCTGTGTAGTCCCCCCTTTTATAGTTTGGCCTGTCCCCTTCAGTTCCTGTTACCTTCTCCACTTGTAACTCTACTATATAATCAAAACTCAGAACCACGTGATCGCTAGCTCCAAGGGGCCTCTCGTAAGTGATGTCCTCAATGTCTGAACTGCTCAGGGTGAACACAAGATCCAGTCTTGCTGGCTCATCCTCCCCTCTCTCTCTGGTTGTGTCCCTGACATGTTGATGCATGAGGTTTTCAAGTACCACATCCATCATCTTGGCTGTGTGTGTGTGTGTGTGTGTGTGTGTGTTTGAGAGAAAGTTTAGATCAATTAGTCCCTGGAAAGTCATGTTTCAGTCCAGCAGGCTATAAAAATACTCATGGTCGATTTTTTCGCAAATAACGAAGGTAATCCACATCAGTCTGTGGTAAAATATATTCTGATAACAATTAATTAACTTGGTAAAAATGCTGTTAAACAGTCACCACTTTCAGGACAATTTAACTGTCTAGACTAATTATCCGATGCTCCATAAACTCTTGTTCTATAAACAAAAGTTGACCAAATTATTTAGAAGATAAATTGCAATCATGACGTCATTTGTGTTGTGTTTAGCGTTTAATGAAAAACAAAATTTCACATAAAAAAAAAATTCCTGTAAGGATTTCTTGAAATTTCCCATTCCTTAGGTACAATATAACCCCTGTGGGTCGAGCGCTTCACCACAGTTGTAATAATGAAAGCTGATTCAAGTCATTTAGCTCCTCAAGGAAGGTTCCTTGACGCTGGTGAGGAGCTCTTGATCTAGGGAATGGGATCTGTGCTCCGCTTCCCTGAATTCAGTTCCCCCCCCCACATGAGCTGCATAATCCTACCAGGTTTAGTGCTCCTCATGATTATATAAATAATAAGTCATTTAGTAAACTCAAACAACCTCAAGGAGAAAATACAAGATTTCTCCCAGAAGTGTTTGAATGATCCTCTCCCAGGTTGTGGCTCCCACGTTGCTACTTCCATATAATTTAATACATATATGAAATGAAAATCTCATAATAATAATAACTTATAAGTGTGAACTAAGTTCACACTTAGAAATTATTATTTAGGGTTTGAAAGCTCTTGAGTGCATACAAGTGTAATGGACACATTAAACATTTAGCCTTGGATAACCCAGTGAAGTTAAACAATGTGACGTATTTCAGCACACTGTATATAATAAATCTGTATATGTAGCCTCAACTGTCCCTCAGTACACTTTTATGTAGAAGCTTCAAGGATACAGCAACAGCTGAAATAATCAACAGAAATCGTTTACACAACATACTTGTAATTGCAATTACGATGTTTTTGGTGTGGAACTGAGAGAGAGAGAGAGAGAGAGAGAGAGAGAGAGAGAGAGAGAGAGAGAGAGAGAGAGAGAGAGAGAGAGAGAGAGAGAGAGAGAGAGAGAGAGAGAGAGAGAGAGAAACGCCTGAATTTCATTCCTAAAATTATAAAACAGAAATTTAACAAATACCGTAAAACACAAAAACTCTAAACAAAGGATGCTGAGGAAGCGACTTTTGTACCTGATGCGAGGTACTGAGAGAATCCAGCAGGGGCTTAATAGAGACCACTGCAACAGTGCCGTTGGGAGCAGCAAAATGATTAAAGAGCCGCAAGAGCCTCCAGGAGAGTGTGACAAGAGTGCCAGACTCTTGATACATTTTCTTTTGACTAGAAACACAGGCACAAAACGGTACCACGCGTCACGACTCACACACATCAGACGGAAACTAATGTCACATGTCATGACTTCCCTGCCAGTGGACTCTAAAAGCAGCGAATCAACACAGGGCTTATGGCTGCTGCATAATATTAAGAGTCACAGTGAAGAACGCCACTTCTGGAAGTGCGTGTTTCAGGCGCTTTACAACGTTGAAGATTAACGACCTTAGTTAGTCTCGGAGAGTTTCCTCGTATATTGAGCGGATGGAGTTGCTCTGGCTGCAGTTGTGGCCACACGAGGCACGTCTCTTAATGCAAACTTTTGTTCCAATATTCTAGAGCAGGCGAAAATCGTGATCTCTTATTTACTCTTATCAGACTTCAGTATATAAGGATAAATATTGTAACAGTTTGCATGCATATATATATATATATATATATATATATATATATATACCACAGGGCGACCAGCTTCCTCTTTCAGAGACTCAGTGTTACGATCTAGAGAAGAAATGCCTGCAGCATTCTGGGCACGCGACCCACCGCCGGGGAGCTCGACGAAGTATTCGAGATGTAGCTCTGAGTTGTTATCTATGTTGTTTTACTTTCTATTGTATTTTTGTGAATGTTTTGACAATGCATTTTGTCTATAAATAAAATATATATTAAATATAGGTGGTGGTAGGAGAAAATTCTCAAACAGCTTCAGGGAGAACCTTGAGTTTTCCCTGAAGCAAGTTTATTCTTTTCTCTGAGAATGAGGGTCCCTAGGATAGTTCTAGAGGTGGTGGTACCTCCCTATATGATATATATATATATATGATATATATATATATATATATATATATATATATATATAAAATATGCAAAACAACCACTCTGAAAGAATAGAGAAATTCCAAGCGCTTTCGTGACTACTCACATTATCAAGGAACTATGAAAGTAAAGCATCCAAGGAAGCTATATAAGGGGTATGGCCAACACCTCACTATCAGATCCCACAACGGTTAAACACCTGACGCGCGCCGACCCAACTGGATAGGTCATTTGCACAACTCACCCACAAACTATTCTACCCAAGAAAATTTAAAAATTATTATTTGTCCAGTGTATTATTAAATTCTTCCCAAATTCTATTAATTATAAATGGATCTAATTTATATAAACCAAAGGAAATATTCATATTATTGTCAAAACTGCTTTTTATGAAACAAGATTCAATTATATTCCTGTCGACCATGGACTTGCTTGATACTACTTTCTCAACTTTTTGAAACAGTAAAAAAAACTTTTGATAAAGAATTCCCCCCAAAATGCTGATGGATGTGTCTATAAGATTCCTTGTAAAATTTGCGATAAAGTTTATTACGGTCAAACTGGTAAAAATCTCGAACTAAGATTAAAACAACATAAATATAGCATTAGAACTGGACAAGATTCCAATGCTCTATTTATTCATGTAAGAGATTTTAACCATCCAATTGATTTTCAATAAGTTGAGAAAGTAGTATCAAGCAAGTCCATGGTCGACAGGAATATAATTGAATCTTGTTTCATAAAAAGCAGTTTTGACAATAATATGAATATTTCCTTTGGTTTATATAAATTAGATCCATTTATAATTAATAGAATTTGGGAAGAATTTAATAATACACTGGACAAATAATAATTTTTAAATTTTCTTGGGTAGAATAGTTTGTGGGTGAGTTGTGCAAAGGACCTATCCAGTTGGGTCGGCGCTCGTCAGGTGTTTAACCGTTGTGGGATCTGATAGTGAGGTGTTGGCCAGACCCCTTATATAGCTTCCCTGGATGCTTTACTTTCATAGTTCCTTGATAATATGAGTAGTCACGAAAGCGCTTGGAATTTCTCTATTCTTTCAGAGTGGTTGTTTTGCATATTCTGAAATCACCTGTTTACTGTGATCTTATTGCATATATATATATATATATATATATATATATATATATATATATATATATATATATATATATATATATATATATATATATAAACAAACCGGCCGTATCCCACCGAGGCAGGGTGGCCTAAAAAGAAAAACAAAGGTTTCTCTTTTTAAATTTAGTAATCTATACAGGAGAAGGGGTTACTAGCCCCTTGCTCCCGGCATTTCAGTCGCCTCTTACAACACGCATGGCTTTCGGAGGAAGAATTCTGTCCCACTTCCCCATGGGGATAAGAGGAAATAAACAAGAATAAGAACTAGAAAGAAAATAGAAGAAAACCAAGAGGTGTGTGTATATATTTGCTTGTACATGTATGTGTAGTGTGACCTAAGTGTAAGTAGAAGTAGCAAGACGTACCTGAAATCTTGCATGTTCACGAGACAGAAAAAAAGACACCAGCAATCCTATCGTCATGTAAAACAATTACAGGCTTTTGTTTTACACTCTCTTGGCAGGAAGGTAGTACCTCCCTGGGCGGTTGCTGTCTTCCAACCTACTACCTAGAATATATATATATATATATATATATATATATATATATATATATATATATATATATATATATATATATAATTCTTAGCTTAATGGTCAAAGTGTCTACAAAAGAGATGGTATGTGGCGCCAACTAGCGAGGAAATTCTTTTAATTTCCGTTGCGTCATCTGCTGTTTTTAGTCTCGACTTGACGGGGTTTCTCTTATGTTTTTCCCATTTTTTCTTTCTTCAGGGGGAGCGACGTTTGTCTCCTGACTTTACATACTCCCGGCTTGCAGTTCACTTAAGTATTAGTGTTCCTTAAGTGTTTAAAGTGTTTCCTTTGCGTGTTTGAAGGCTCCATGTGGACTCCTTACCGGGTTGTGTTGCCTTATGCCTTGACATTCATCTTTACCTCTCTTTTATCTTTTGTTGTCTGGAGGTCCTTTGTTCTTGGCTCAATTCCCGTGGAGATAGAGCTGAATGGCAAATGGATTTTTGTAACTATCTTCCCTCTATAGACGTGACAAGCCTTAGAATAATTTTGGAGTGTAAACATAGCGTGAACGAGGTGGATCTCTACGGAGCTACTCAAGACTTTACAGAGGCGTCTTGATCTTCATTTAGCTCATCAATGGCCATGGTCTGCTGTCTCCGCCTCCTGGTCTGCCAGTGAACTGCCTGTCACACGGTGGTGTCTGAACTACTTTACTTTCTCCACCTCCTTCCTGGTCAACCATAACCACCTGATCAACTGGTTTGTCTGTGACGTCGGAGCACTCTTTGACATTCCAGCAATAACGTCTAATGCATGTCCTACACAGACGTCTACTGTATGTCCCACACAGACGTCTACTGTATGTCCCACACAGACGTCTACTGTATGTCCCACACAGACGTCTACTGTATGTCCCACACAGACGTCTACTGTATGTCCCACACAGACGTCTACTGTATGTCCCACACAGACGTCTACTGTATGTCCCACACAGACGTCTACTGTATGTCCCACACAGACGTCTACTGTATGTCCCACACAGACAACTATTGTATGTCCAACGCAGACAACTACTGTATATCCCATACAGACAGCTACTGCATGTCACACAAAGACAACTACTGCATGTCCCACACAGACAACTACTGTATGTCCCGCACAGACAACTACTGTATGTCCCACACAGACAACTACTGTATGTAACACACAGACTACTGTATGTCCCAGACAACTACTGTACGTCCCACACAGACAACTACTGTATGTCCCACACAGACAACTACTGTATGTCCCACACAGACAACTACTGTATGTCCCACACAGACAACTACTGTATGTCCCACACAGACTACTGCATGTCCCACACAGACAACTACTGTATGTCCCACACGGACGTCTACTGTATACCCCCACACAGACGTCTACTGTATATCTCACACGGACGTCTACTGTATATCCCACACAGACGTCTACTGTATATTCCACACAGACGTCTACTGTATATCCCACACAGACGTCTACTGTATATCCCACACATACATCTACTGTATATCCCACACAGACGTCTACTGTATATCCCACACAGACGTCTACTGTATATCTCACACGGACGTCTACTGTATATCCCACACAGACGTCTACTGTATATTCCACACAGACGTCTACTGTATATCCCACACAAACGTCTACTGTATATCCCACACAGACATCTACTGTATATCCCACACAGACGTCTACTGTATATCCCACACAGACGTCTACTGTATATCCCACACAGACATCTACTGTATATCCCACACAGACGTCTACTGTATATCTCACACGGACGTCTACTGTATATCCCACACAGACGTCTACTGTATATTCCACACAGACGTCTACTGTATATCCCACACAGACGTCTACTGTATATCCCACACATACATCTACTGTATATCCCACACAGACGTCTACTGTATATCCCACACAGACGTCTACTGTATATCTCACACGGACGTCTACTGTATATCCCACACAGACGTCTACTGTATATTCCACACAGACGTCTACTGTATATCCCACACAAACGTCTACTGTATATCCCACACAGACATCTACTGTATATCCCACACAGACGTCTACTGTATATCCCACACAGACGTCTACTGTATATCCCACACAGACATCTACTGTATATCCCACACGAACGTCTACTGTATATCCCACACAGACATCTACTGTATATCCCACACGAACGTCTACTGTATATCCCACAGAGACATTACTGTATATCCCACACGGACGTCTACTGTATATCCCACACAGACATCTACTGTATATCCCACACGAACGTCTACTGTATATCCCACAGAGACATTACTGTATATCCCACACGGACGTCTACTGTATATCCCACACGGAATTATTTATTATATTTTTTTTTATTATCACACTGGCCGATTCCCACCAAGGCAGGGTGGCCCGAAAAAGAAAAACTTTCACCATCATTCACTCCATCACTGTCTTGCCAGAAGGGTGCTTTACACTACAGTTTTTAAACTGCAACATTAACACCCCACGGAAGTCTACTGTATATCCCACACAGACATTTACTGTATCCTACACAGACGTCTACTGTATACCCAACGCAGACGTCTACTGTATATCCCACACGGACGTCTACTGTATATCCCACACGGACGTCTACTGTATGTCCCACACGGACGTCTACTGTATATCCCACACGGATGTCTACTGTATATCCCACACGGACGTCTACTGTATATCCCACACAGACGTCTACTGTATATCCCACAAGGACGTCTATTGTATATCCCACACAGACGTCTACTGTATCCCACACAGACGTCTACTGTATACCCCACACGGACGTCTACTGTATACCCCACACAGACGTCTACTGTATATCCCACACAGACATCTACTGTATACCCCACGCAGACATCTACTGTATACCCCACACAGACATCTACTGTATACCCCACACAGACGTCTACTGTATATCCCACACGGACGTCTACTGTATATCTCACATAGACGTCTACTGTATATCCCAGTTGTGATGAATGGTTTGAAAAACCGACAAGTTGAAGATTGAGACACTTATGCAACATATGGAAATCTTTATTCAGGAAACGTTTCGCCACACAGTGGCTTCATCAGTCCAATACAAAGTAGAAAGGCGTAAGGAGAGGAGGAGTTTGAGGTAATCAGTCCCTCAGCCTGGAGTCGATGTGTTCAGTCCATCAATCTTGTAGAATGTACAGCATAGAGCAGTAGACGTGGCTTATATACTGTAGTGAGGTGAGGTGAAGCAGGAGGAGGTGGGGTCATAGTGGTACCATCCACTAGTCGAAGTAGGTCTTCGTCCAAAGGTTGAACAAGTTTTTCAAACCATTCATCACAACTGTCAGACACTGCAGCATCATGGGATCTTGTTACAAAGAATTCTTCAACACTTGTTCAACCTTTGGACGAAGACCTACTTCGACTAGTGGATGGTAGGGTACTGTGTAACAGCAGTGTAGGAACAGTGAAGGCAGGGTACTGTGTAACAGCAGTGTAGGAGCAGTGAAGGTAGGGTACTGTGTAACAGCAGTGTAGGAGCAGTGAAGGTAGGGTACTGTGTAACAGCAGTGTAGGAGCAGTGAAGGTAGGGTACTGTGTAACAGCAGTGAAGGCAGGGTACTGTGTAACAGCAGTGTAGCAGTAGTGAAGGCAGGGTACTGTGTAACAGCAGTGTAGGAGCAGTGAAGGTAGGGTACTGTGTAACAGCAGTGAAGGAAGGGTACTGTGTAACAGCAGTGTAGGAGCAGTGAAGGTAGGGTACTGTGTAACAGCAGTGTAGGAGCAGTGAAGGCAGGGTACTGTGTAACAGCAGTGAAGGAGCAGTGAAGGTAGGGTACTGCGTAACAGCAGTGTAGGAGCAGTGAAGGCAGGGTACTGTGTAACAGCAGTGAAGGAGCAGCGAAGGTAGGGTACTGCGTAACAGCAGTGTAGGAGCAGTGAAGGTAGGGTACTGTGTAACAGCAGTGTAGGAGCAGTGAAGGCAGGGTACTGTGTAACACTGTACACAGCAGTGTAGGAACAGTGAAGGCAGGGCACTGTATAACACTGTACACAGCAGTGTATGAGCAGTGAAAACAAGGCATTGTGTAACACTGTACACAGCAGTGTATGAGCAGTGAAGGCAAGGCACTGTGTAACACTGTACACAGCAGTGTACGAGTACTGTAGGCAAGGCACTGTGCAACACTGTGTAACAGCAGTGAAGGCAGGTCACTAGCACTGTACACAGCAGTGTAGGGGCAGTGAAGAAAGGGCACTGTGTCCTGACTTACTTTTTTTTCTCAGTTTTTCTTGTCATTAGTCAGACACTGGAGGGTAGCTTTATCATGATCGTCTAATGTAGAAGCTGTTCCAGGCAAGGCAAGCAACTGAAATTAAGTAAATGATTATTAAAATTATTATTTGCTACCACTGTCAGCCTCAGAGTTATCTCTGAGTTACCAGACCTTGCCACGTGGAGGCCAGTGGTTCGTCTTTAGAGTCCTCCCCATCCCCAAGCTTCCTAGGTCCATGTGTAGAGGAATCCATCCGTGGGCCCCCGGATATCGTCCCATCCTCGCTTCCGTGTTCAGCCTCGCCTCACTGTATTCTCATCTCTGCCTTCCAGCCTAAGCCTTCCCCAGGTTCATGTTTCCAGGAATCCATCCGTCCGCCGCCGGTTGTCTCCCCTTCCCCACTTCCCCAGGGTCAGCCTCAACAGTCAGTATTCATGCCTTCCCCAGGTTCATGCATCCAGGAATCCATCCGTTTGCTCCCGGAAGTCTCCCCTTCCCCAAAGTCAGCGGTTTTCGCCACCCTCAGTGACCTTGCTGGATGGAAACTTGGTCTTGTCCAGCTGGTCTACGGTAGAGACTGTCCAGGTGGGTGGAATTACCGGAGGGCACATAAAGAAAACTGCGTCCAGTAATTACACCCACTAAGACAGCCATGACCGCAGGTCACCTAGACGAGGCCAAGCTCGCACCCAGTTCACCCACCGAGGAGAGGCTAGCCAAAGAAAACTTTGGATTCTATTTAAGTTACACTTGGAATCTATGTTAAATATAAGCTTTTTCAAGTTATGCAGCTGTGTAAGTGTATTTGTCAGTTTTTGTTTTGCTTTGTGTATATGTGTGTGTGTATACGAGTGTCCATGTGCTAATCTTCTTCTCTATCTCACTGAAATTGTAATAAATATGAATAAGATTTCTTTTGTTCTGTTATTCCTCAATTTTTATTTTCACGACAAAGGAATATCCGCAAGCCCTCGTTCACGTATGAGTCTCCACACACACACACACACACACACACACACACACACACACACACACACACACACACACACACAAACATTTTGTATATCAAACAAAAACACATGGTCATACAACCTACATAATCATCTCTTCTTACTGTAAAATGTAAATTCACATATTATACAACCGCGCACACATCCCACACTAAACTCCATGTTACGACCCCACATACACACTAATGTGTATACACAATTACTCCCAATTAAGTTTTTTTTTTTATTAGGAATGTGCGTTTCTTTTACAATAATATGTGTGTGCAGTTTCTTGTACTTACACCTATATGAGTATGTTGTGATAATTTCATGTGCTTTTCTTGTATATACTGACAGGAGGCTTGAGTGATGTATAGTGTGCTTGATGCTCTTTCTTTTTTGTTTTTGTCTGTGACGGGTTGCTTCTCCTGTGTCCAACAACGTGTGCGTGTGTGATACTTTATGTATATACTTATTGTTCTCCACAGTGTTATACTATATATATGTATTTTGTCTGTATAAGATGAGCTCCCAATAAAAAAAAAATATGTGTACACTTTCTCTTGAGCCTATCTGCACTCTCCCACACCTTTGTTAATATTCAACAATTTAGTAAAGCAATACAAAGGAATTAGCAGCGAGATTCTTGACTATATTTTGAATTTTCTCCATAAATAAATTGGAGGTTAATATATAGTATTTCGATGACATCCTTTGTGCAAGATGTGAATATATGAAGAAGTGAGAAATATGAGGCACTTGTAGATAAGGTAAGAAAGACACACTTAAGAATCATCTTGTGAAACATGAACATTTACCAATAATAATTGTAAAATATATGTCACTTGCAATTTTCACAATTTCACTTTTTATATTCACCACCACAAAAACAAATCTCTAGGGGGTAAAAATAAAAACTATCATTTCGGAAAACTCGATCATTTTACAAAATGGAATTTGTTGGTCATTGTTGCAACCTGGCCAGTATGTGTCTCGGTAATGTCTACGATGCTACGTTGCAGTATGTTGTGATGTACTATGATGTATGACTCAACATATATTTCACTATAAATGTTTTATGAAACAGTAATGACATAATGATTAACAGTTCTCAGTGGTCTGTGAGTTGTACTAATCGCCTGCCATGGGTCAGTACTCACCTGCTATGGTTAGTACTCACCTTCCATGGTTAGTACACACCTGCCATGGGTTAGTACTCGCCTGCCATGGTTAGTACACACCTGCCATGGGTTAGTACTCGCCTGCCATGGGCTCCAAAATCTCCTGTTTTGTGATTTACGCAGTGAATGTTGTGATACACTATGCTATGTTATGTATGAATGTTAAGGGACACGGTTTTGTATACTTTAAACTCAATCTTTAAGGTATAAAGTGAACTTTTTGATAACATGAAGGAAGACTGCGTCTTAACTGAACTTGCGGCAGTTCATAGTAAACGTAATAATTTTTTATTCATTTGTAATTGTTATCTGATTTACTTTTCATTTGGTAAAGCTCATTTAAAGATTGTTCAAGTTTATTATGAAACAAACAAAAATCTTACTCAAACTCGTCTGAGGTTCTGGAAAAAAAATTGGAAAAAAAGAAATAGATATTTTTCTTCAAAATGGAATATTTCAGGAGTGGAATGATCTCTAAGAGAAAGTTGTGAACACAATTAATATTGCAAATTTTAATAATTATAATAACGAGACGACGCAGCAGCACAAGTAATTGGCGACAAATGGTTAATTACATATAGCAAGTTAATATTTATACATATATACAAAATATTAAACAACAATGAAGTGAGAGAAGTTTATCCAGTATGGGAAAAAAAGTTACTTAAGTACAGTTCCTTTAAATTTTCTGAAGTATACACGTCTTTACTGAACCTTAAAAAAAAAGTAATGTAATGTTCATTCCCACTTCTCCAGACACACGATAAAAACTTTATGGGAAGAAAAAGACAACTGTTATCCTGGGAGACTCGATCTCCTGACAAAAATAAATTGGGTGATCGCTCGAGCAATGTGGCCAGAATGTGTCTTTGTTAATGTCACCGATACTGCGTTATGTTGTGATGTATTGCGAAAATCATACAGAGACTCCGTTCTAAATCTGTAGTGATGGTGGTGGAAAAAAACGTTCAAGAAGCATTTCAGTGTAAATAAAGCATTTGAGGAGTGACATGATCTCCAGAAGACTGTGATTGTATTAACTAAAATATAGATCTTATAACACCAGTACGCAAATGTACAAATATTGAATACAAAAATAGTTAATAATAATAACAACAATAATAATAAGAAGAAGGTGGAGAAGAACTAATGAGAATCTCAAAAATGATAAAATCATTAATACTATAAAAATACAATAATAAAATGCATATTAAAGTCAAGTAAATAATTCTAATAAGTGACAGTTACACCATCAGTTAAGATACTTAAGTTTTTGAAACAGTATTTAACTTTAACTCTCAGTGTATATACTCTAAGAGATATAAGAACATAAGAAAGAAGGAACACTGCAACAGGCCTACTGACCCATGCGGAGCAGGTCCATGTCCCCCCCGGATTAGACCAATGACCCCCCAGGATTAGCTCAATGACCCATCCAGTCTGGTCACCTCCACTCAAGGATGGAGCACGGCACCAGACCCAGCAGCACAAGCTAGTCAGGTCCATCTCACACCCACCCACACCCACTCATGTATTTATCTAACCTGTTTTTAAAACTACACAACGTTTTAGCCTGAATAACTGTACTCGGGAGTTTGTTCCAATAATCCACAACTCTATTACCAAACCAGTGCTTTCTTATATCCTTTCTGAATCTGAATTTTTCCAACTTGAAACCATTGTTGCGAGTACTGTCTTGGCTGGAAATTTTCAGCACGCTATTTACATCCCTTTTATTTATTCCTGTTTTCCATTTATACACCTCGATCACATCTCCCCTAATTCTACTCCTTTCGAGAGAATGCAGATTCAGGGCCCTCAGTCTATCCTCATAGGGAAGATTTCTGATACATGGGATCATCTTTGTCATCCTCCTCTGTACGTTTTCCAGAGCATTTATATCCATTCTGTAATACGGTGACCAGGACTGAGCAGCATAGTCTAAATGAGGCCTAACCAAGGATATATAGAGTTGAAGAACAACCTGAGGACTTCTATTATTTATACTTCTAGATATGAAGCCAAGAATTCTGTTAGCTTTATTGCGAATACTAATGCACTGTTGTCTTTGTTTTAGATTACTGCTAACCAGAACTCCTAAATCCTTCTCGCAATCAGTAGTATTAAGATCTACATTATTTAGGTTATATGTGGCATGGTTATTTACCTGTCCAACATTTAGAACTTTGCATTTGTCAATATTAAACAGCATCTGCCAATTCTCCGACCATTGCATCAGTCTATTCAAATCATCCTTGAGTGCTCTAGTGTCCTCATTAGAATAAATTGGACGGCCTATTTTGGTGTCATCAGCAAATTTGCTTATGTCGCTATTTATTCCCTTATCTATGTCGTTTATGTAAATTGTGAACAACAACGGGCTCAACACTGACCCCTGAGGAACACCGCTTGTGACGTGCCCCCATTCTGATTTCTCCCCATTTATGCAAAGTCTCTGCTGTCTATTTGTCAGCCATGCTTCTACCCAGGAAAAAAATTCTCCTCCTATTCCGTGTGCCTTAAGTTTCCTCAATAGCCTCTGGTGTGGAACCCTATCGAAAGCCTTACTGAAGTCCATATACACAATATCATATTCATTACCATGATCTACCTCCTCAAACACCTTAGTGAAAAAAGTTAGTAAATTCTTAAGACAGGAACGCCCCTTTGTAAAACCGTGTTGAGATTCATTAATCAATCTGTGCCTGTCAAGATGGCTACGAATTGCTTCGGCAACTATTGATTCCATAAATTTTCCCACTATGGAGGTAAGGCTTATTGGTCCATAATTCGAAGCCAAGGACCTGTCACCTGCCTTGTAAATAGGTACTACATTTGCCATTTTCCACTTAGCAGGCACTATGCTAATTCGTAGTGATATGTTAAAAAGATTAGCCAAAGGTATGCTAAGTTCCTCTTTACATTCCTTTAACACCCTTGCAAACAGTTCATCAGGGCCTGGGGATTTGTTAGGTTTTAGTTTCTCTATTTGTCTGAGGACCATGTCACTAGTTACCGCAATCGTACATAGTTTATCATCCTGTTCTACATAATCTATTATTTCAGGAATATCGCTAGTATTTTCCTGGGTGAAAACTGAGAGGAAGTAGGTATTTAGAATTACACACATATCCTTATCACTGTCAGTGATCTGACCAGAGTTACTCTTAAGTGGGCCACTCTTGTCCCTAATCTTACTTCTGTATACCTGAAAGAATCCTTTAGGGTTAGTCTTTGAATCCCTTGCGACCTTAGCTTTTTGTTTTTCTTATTCCTTTCTTTATTTCTCTCTTTAATTGAATATATTGATTTTTTATCTGCCCATCCCCTCTTTTGATACGCCTATATATGCCTCTCTTTCGACCAATGAGATGTTTTAATCTATTGTTCATCCATTTGGGATAATTTGTGTTAGATCTAATTTTCCTACTCGGAACAAAAGTTGTCTGGGCAGCTAGAACTATGCTCTGAAAAACGTCATATTGGCAACCAAGATCACTTACCTGACCCATAGTCAGGACATCCCAATTTAGCCCACCCAGGTAATTTTTCAGTCTCATGAAGTCGGCCAAGCGAAAATCTGGGACAGAGATTTGATTGCAGTTATCTGGGTAATTCCATGATATATTAAAACTAAGTGATTTGTGATCACTTTCCCCAAGCTCATCATTAACCTCAAGATTATTAATTAGTGAATCTTTGTTGGCAAGAACCAAGTCAAGCAGATTGTTTCCTCTAGTTGGTTCTGTCACAACCTTTTCTAAAAAGCAATCCTGAACCGTATCAAGAAAGTCACTAGACTCAAGATTTCCTGTCATATTTTTCCAATCAATTTGTCTAAAGTTAAAATCTCCCATTATCACAACATTTTCATATCTAGATGCCTTATGAATTTCGTCCCATAACAGCTTACTGCACTCCCTATCAAGGTTTGGGGGCCTATAAATCACACCCAAAATTAATTTGTCATGTCCCTCGAGAAACTGTAGCCAAACAGATTCTGTGTTCGATGTCTCTAATCTTATATAATGTCTAAGACAACAATTTAAATTTTCTCTGACATACATCGCCACCCCTCCACCCTTCATGTTGATCCTGTCAGTGTGGAATAGTTTATAACCCTGTATGTTGCATTCAGAAGGCATTTCTCTATCTTTCAGGTTGAACCAGGTCTCTGTTATACCAATAATATCTATATTACCTACACTTGCAAGTAATCTTAGCTCATCTATCTTATTTCTTAGACTCCTACTATTTGCATAGTAAACTTTAAGGGAGCTAGTCACTCGTTGCCCACTACTATCCCTCTTTGTTTGTTGATCAATTGATTTGCTATTATTAGCAACTTTATTTTGAATATTGTCTTTTAAACATATCCCTGAGGTATCCCGGTAATAACTGCTGTTTTTAACCCTAATGCTGCAGCCTGAATGTTTCCCACAAACACCCATACCTCTATAATCTATCAGTTTAAATTCCTAGACAAGTCATCAATTACCCTCTCAATTGAATTGGCTAATGCAACCACTCCATCCCCAGAGAGATGGACCCCATCCCTTGCATACATATCACGTTTGTCAAAGAATATGTCCCAGTTATCAATGAATGGGATTGCAAGTTCCTTGCAGTACCTGTCTAGTCAGCAATTTATACCAATTGCCCTAGACATCCATTCATTGCCCACTCCCTTTCTAGGCAAGATGCTACATATGACTGGGATCCCTCCCTTAGACCTAACTACTTCTATGGCTGACCTGTACTTATCCAGCAGCTCCTCTCTCTCCTGCCCTTCCCAATGTCATTACCCCCAGCACTAAGACAGATAATGGGCTTGTTCCCATTACCTGCCATAATATTATCCAACCTGCTGACTATGTCACCAACACCAGCTCCAGGAAGACACACACACTCTGTCTGACCTTTCTGTCTCTGTTACAAAATGCACGGTCCAAATATCTTACCCGAGAATCGCCTACTGTTAAAATATTCTTACTTTGATTAGCAGGGGAATCAGTGGTACCTTCAACCTCACTAACCACTGAAGTACACTCGTCTTGGAGAACAGAGAATCGATTTCCTACCTTCACATCTCTATTAACTCTCATCTTCCTTCTTCCTGAACTGTGAAGCACTTGCCACTTAGAGCGGCTGCCACTATCACTGCTGGCGACCATTCCTTCCTTACCAGCTAAATCCTTCTCACACTCGCTCCCAAACTCATCTATGCGAAGCTTCAGGCTCCTATTTTCCACCTGAAGAAGTAGAATCTCCTTCTTCAACACTTGAACCTGAGATTCTAAAACACTACAACAAGCCATGGTGCTTGGCAGGTAGGACCGCAGGTGACCACTGACCTCAGCACACCTCTCCAGTGTATATATGCTGAGTGAGAAATTTAAACACTATTTCAGAGAATAACGTATTCTTGACTGGTGATGAAACGGTCACATACAGCCTTAAATGACTCTCTCACTTAATACTTCCTCTCTGCAAATGTTTCAACACTTGTCGATTCTGTGTCATTTGTTGCTACAACACAGCTTAGTGTACCTCACTGGCTGCGTAATGTATATAACATCCATATATCACAGTACATAACAACAGTACAAGAGATATTGATAGCCATACTGACCAGGTTGCAGGAGCCACCACCAACAATTGTTTCTGCCAAGTGATCGAGTCCTTTGAGTTGATAATTTTATTTTATTCTCCGAGAATTTTTGTGTCTGTGGCGAATTTTTATCATCATTATAGCTGTGAGAAAAGTATGTATGTGAAAACTGAGAGACTTTTTCAACTGTTTAATAATTAATTCTAATTAAAATGAATATTTCAGGATTCATAAGTGTCTCTTTACCTTAAGACTTAAGTTACTCACTTTTTCACATATTCACATCTTTCTCAAAGAATTCGTTGAAACATTGTAAATCAGCATTCCATTTTCTTAAGAAAATGTAAATAATACAATTAAGAATTTTTTTTTACAATGCTATATAAGTGTTGTAAGACAAAATTCTTAACATCTTATAAAAAATGTGTCCCCTTGCACGTGTGAGTGTTGGTAGCATTGTGTTTGTACACATGTGAGTGCTTTTAGCATGGTGTTTGTGCACTTGAATATGTGATTGTTGGTAGCATGGTGTTTTCACATATGCATGTGTGAGTGTTTATTGCATGGTGTTTGCAGGGGTCGAGTCTTAGCTCCTGGCCCCGCCTCTTCACCGGTTGCTACTGGGCCCTCTCTCTCCCCGCTCCATGAGCTTTATCAAACCTCGTTTTAAAACTGTGTATGGTTCCTGCCTCCACTACGTCATTTTCTAGGCTATTCCACTGCCTGACAACTCTATGACTGAAGAAATACTTTCTAATATCTCTCTGACTCATTTGTGTCTTCAACTTCCAATTGTGGCCTCTTGTTTCTGTGTCCCCTCCCTGGAACATCCTGTCTTTGTCCACCTTGTCTATTCCACGCAGTATTTTATATGTCGTTATCATGTCTCCCCTGACCCTCCTGTCCTCCAGTGTCGTCAGGCCGATTTCCCTTAATCTTTCTTCATAAGACATTCACCTTAGCTCTGGAACTAACCTTGTCGCAAACCTTTGTACTTTCTCTAGTTTCTTGACGTGCTTTATCAAGTGCGGGTTCCAAACAGGTGCTGTATACTCCAGTATGGGCCTGACATACACGGTGTACAATGTATTGAACGATTCTTTACTAAAGTATCGGAATGCTGTTCTCAGGTTTGCCAGGCGCCCATATGCTGCAGCAGTTATCTGATTGATGTGTGCTTCCGGAGACATGCTCGGTGTTATACTCACCCCAAGATCTTTCTCCTTGAGTGAGGTTTGCAGTCTTTGGCCACCTAGCCTATACTCTGTCTGTGGTCTTCTGTGCCCTTCCCCTATCTTCATGACTTTGCATTTGGCAGGATTAAATTCGAGAAGCCATTTGCTGGACCAGGTGTCCAGTCTGTCCAGGTCTCTTTGAAGTCCTGCCTGGTCCTCATCTGATTTAATTCTCCTCATTAACTTCACATCATCTGCAAACAGGGACACTTCTGAGTCTAACCCTTCCATCATGTCGTTCACATATACCAAAAATAGCACTTGTCCTAGGACCGACCCCTGTGGGACCCCGCTCGTCACAGGTGCCCACTGTGATACATCATTACGTACCATGACTCGTTGTTGCCTCCCTGTCATGTATTCTCTGATCCATTGCAGTGCTCTTCCTGTTATATGCGCCTGATGCTCTAGGTTCTGCACTAATCTCTTGTGAGGAACTGTGTCAAAGGCCTTCTTGCAGTCCAAGAAGATGCAATCAACCCACCCCTCTCTCTTGTGTCTTCTGTTATTTTATCATAAAACTCCAGAAGGTTTGTGACACAGGATTTGCCTTCCATGAATCCGTGCTGGTTGGCATTTATAGTCTTGTTCCGTTCCAGGTGCTCCACCACTCTTCTCCTGATAATCTTCTCCATAACTTTGCATACTACACACGTCAATGACACAGGTCTATAGTTTAGTGCCTCTTTTCTGTCTCCTTTTTTAAAAATGGGAACTACATTTGCCGTCTTCCATACCTCAGGTAGTTGCCCAGTTTCCAGGGACGTGTTGAAGATTGTGGTAAGTGGCACGCACAACATATCTGCTCCCTCTCTAAGGACCCACGGGGAGATGTCCGGTCCCATTGCCTTTGAGGTATCGATGTCCCTTAGCAGTTTCTTCACCTCCTCATCTGTATGTATGTCGTCCAACACTTGTTGGTGTATTCCTTGCTGGTGTCCCCATCTGATCTGTCCCCCCAGAGTCCTTCCTGTCTCTACTGTAAATACTTCCTTAAATCTCGTGTTGAGCTCCTCACATACCTCTTGATAGTTTCTTGTGAGTTCTCCACCTTCTTTCCTCAGCCTTATCACCTGGTCCTTGACTGTTGTCTTCCTCCTAATGTGGCTATACAGAAGTTTTGGGTCAGATTTGACTTTCGATGCTATGTCGTTTTCATACTGTCGCTGGGCCTCCCTCCTTATCTGTGCATACTCGTTTCTGGCTCTTCTACTAATCTCCTTGTTTTCCTGGGTCCTATGCCTCCTGTACCTTTTCCATTCTCTGTTGCACTTAGTTTTTGCCTCCCTACACCTTCGGGTAAACCAAGGACTCGTTTTGGTTTTCCTATTATTTCTGTTTCCCTTGGGAACAAACCTTTCCTCTGCCTCCTTGCACTTTGTTGCCACATATTCCATCATCTCGTTTACTGATTTTCCTACCATTTCTCTGTCCCACTGAACCTCCTGCAGGAAGTTTCTCATACCTGTGTAGTCCCCCCTTTTATAGTTTGGCCTGTCCCCTTTAGTTCCTGTTACCTTCTCCACTTGTAACTCTACTATATAATCAAAACTCAGAACCACGTGATCGCTAGCTCCAAGGGGCCTCTCGTAAGTGATGTCCTCAATGTCTGAACTGCTCAGGGTGAACACAAGATCCAGTCTTGCTGGCTCATCCTCCCCTCTCTCTCTGGTTGTGTCCCTGACATGTTGATGCATGAGGTTTTCAAGTACCACATCCATCATCTTGGCTCTCCATGTTTCGGGACCCCCATGTGGCTCCAGGTTTTCCCAGTCGATCTCCCTGTGGTTGAAATCGCCCATTACCAGTAATTTTGCTCTGCTCGAGTGAGCTCTTCTTGCCACCTCAGCCAGTGTGTCCATCACCCTGTTGTTTTCTTCGTACTCCTCTCTTGGCCTCCTGCAGTTCTGTGGTGGGTTATACATCACTCCAATGACTACTTTATGTTCTCCGGACTGAATTGTACCTACAATGTAGTCTCTTTCTCCAATCATGTCCATGCCTTCCATTTTCTCAAATCCCCATCGGTGTTTTATGAGCAGTGCAACCCCTCCTTCCCCTCTACTCCTTCTATCTTTCCTCAGGATCTGATATCCCGTTGGGAAGATTGTGTCTGTTATTGTCTCAGCGAGTTTTGTTTCTGTGACTGCTATGATGTTTGGGGATTTTTCACTGATTCTTTCGTTCCACTCATGTTTATTCGTTATTCCATCCGCGTTTGTGTACCAAACTTTCAGTTTCTTTTCTATCACTGTGTTCATGCAAGAATATTGGGGTTGGGGAGCGAGAGCCTTGGTGGGGGCCTATATGGGGCTGTGTTGTAGGTGGGGTTTGTGATGATGGGGGTGGGGTCAGAATGCCCATAAGGGACAGTTGTTGGGGTGAGGTTCGTGATATGGGGGTTGGTGGCAGAGGGAACGGTGAGTGGGTTGTAGTATAGGTTGCTCAGTTGCGTTGGGAATGTCGCGGTTGGAATCTTTTGGTGGGAGATTCTGTGGGGTGTGTTTGCCCTTCCTCCTGTGTCTGGGTCCTGCTCATCTTCGTCATTGCCTCTCGTTCATCCTTGCGTCTCTGTACCCTCTCTTTCAGTGTAGTCCTTTCTTCTTGTGTTCTGCCGCGGTCGAGGTATACTCTCTGGTACCCCTGTTTGTCCCTCAGTCTTGCTTTCTCTTGCAGAATCCTGGTTCGAACTGATTCTTCCTTGAAAATTACTTTGACAGGCCGTATCCTTCCACTCGCAAACCACCCAATTCTCCGAAAATTTGTCACCTGGGTCATATCGCCCTCACCTATTGTTTTCATGATGCGTGTGTGTGTAGATGAAAGTTAAAAGTAAACATCGTAAGAAAACTTGTATAAACTATAAAATAATAATAATAAATAATAATAATAATAATGATAATAATACACAATAAAGAGAGTTCTGTGGCACAACTGTCAACCTGGCTGACTCTGCTGCACCAAACTTAAAACTCCAGGGAGCGTCTCTGTACTTTTAGTTTCTTCTTGTTTTTTAAATAAAAAGTATTTATATCTTTATTTGTTCCCCCGTGTATGACAAAACCATTTGGCAAGAAACTGATATTACCTAAATGTATTATTATTTTATTATAATATTATGATTATTTGCGACCACTGTCAGCCTCAGAGTAATCTCTGAGTTACCAGACATTGCCACGAGGAGGCCAGTGGTTCGTCTTTAGGGTCCTCCCCCCACTCCCCAGGCTTCCTAGGTCCATGTGTCCAGGAATCCATCTGTGAGCCCCCGGATGTCGTCCCTTCCTCACTTCCCTGTTCAGCCTCACCTCTCTTATTGTTCTCATCTCTGCCTTCCAGTCTCAGCCTTCCCCAGGTTCATGTATCCAGGAATCCATCTGTGTCCCCTCAGATATTATCCCTTCCCCACTTCCCCAAGGACTGCCTCAAAAGTCAGTATTCATGCCTTCCCCAGGTTCATGCATCCAGGAATCCATCCGTTCGCTCCCGGAAGTCTCCCCTTCCCAAAGTCAGCGGTTTTCCCCACCCTCAGTGACCTTGCTGGATGGAAACTTGGTCTTGTCCAGCTGGTCTACGGTAGAGACTGTCTAGGTGGGTGGAATAACCGGAGGGGACACACAGAAAACTCTATTTAAGCTACATTTTGCTTCTGTATTGAATAAATGTTTTTCCTGTTATGCAGTTGTATGTGTGTATTTGTCAGTTTTTTTTTGTGTGTAAAAACGAGTGTTCATGTGCTAATATTTTTCTCTACCTCATTGAAACTTCAATAAATCTGAATAAAATTTCTTTTGTTCTGTTATTCCTAAAGCATCCAAAAGTCCTCGTTCACATACGAGTGGTTTCACACATTTATGCCTCTCCACACACATACACACACACACACACACACACACACACACACACACACACACACACACACACACACATATACACATATATACATATACATACACATATACACACACACATACATTATTATTATTACAATCAAGGGGAAGCGCTAAACCCGTAGGATTATACAGCGCCTGAGGGGGATGTGGGAGGCATTCGGGCTTAATTCGGGGAACTGGGGCACAGATCCAATTCCCTAAATCAAGAACCCCTCCCCAACATCAAAGAACCTTCCTTGAGGGGGCACACACACAAAGCTGGTGAACCTTCTTCATGACTCTTACACTGTAATTTTGTTTACTAGTATGTTGTTCTATTGTTCCAGTATATTACTGCATTGTTCTTGTGTTGTTGTGCGGAACTTTAGTGTTGTTGTAGAGTTCTATGTTGCTAAACTGTTCTTAAATGTTGCTGAACTTTTCTTTCGTGTTACTGTTCCGTTTATATGTATTACTGTAACTATGTAACTACGTAACTATGCTTACATGTTACCATTCTGTTTCGCATATTACTGTACCGTTCTCGTTTGTTATTGTACTTTTATGTATGTTATCCCAGCATTTTTGCGTTTCATAGTGCTGTATTTTTCTTGTGTGTTACTTCTTTTGACTTGTGTTCAACTGTTATTTGCAAATGTTCTGTTTTTACTTGTTAATCTCCTGTTCTTGGTAATGTCCTGTTCTCACTTGTCACTGTCCTGTTCTTACTTGTTACTGTCCTGCTCTTACTTGTTACTTTGCCCTTCTTTCATGTTACAGTACCATTCTTGTATGTTGATGTGCTGCTCTTATATGTTGCTGTACTTTCCTACAACAACTTCCACAAAAGTGGAAAATGTTTTAGGCAAGTACAGCAGCACTGTCGTCTATGTTTCCCAAAAACAACTATGTAGACTCGGTGTTAAGTTTCGCTTAACATTTCGCATTATCCTCATCACTCTTTCATCCACATTTATCTCCTCTATACATTATTAATGCAAATAACAATGTAAGCAACATAAAAAAGAAAAAAACTGTAAAGTCGACCATACTGCCATTCTTGATCTATTGATAAAATAAATTCAACAGCCCATCTTACAACCTGGTAAATTCTTCTTATTGCTAATGTCTTCGATCCTGCTGTATTTATTCACTTACATGTTGCTCTACTGTGTATCTGCAACCCTAGCAACAAAAATAGTCTTTTGCAGCAGTTCACTCTTTTATTTACTGTATTTAATGTCTGCTACATTATGTTGATGCACACAAACCCTTCTACTTTCCTTCCATCAAGACTGGAGTCACTATGGGTACAATAACTATGATAGTTTTAAAGATGACTTTCTAACAAGACTGGAGTCACTATGGGTACAATAACTATGATAGTTTTAAAGATGACTTTCTAACAAGACTGGAGTCACTATGGGTACAATAACTATGATAGTTTTAAAGATGACTTTTTAACAAGACTGGAGTCACTATGGGTACGACAACTATGACAGTTTTAAAGACATCTTACACAAATATATTTTCATTCTGAATGAGAAATAATCAAATTATAGAACCTAATTTATATGATATATTTAAAATCAAACTTAAGTTCAACACTGGACTGATCACATAACATCTACATCACACAGAGTTCTTATGACTCACAATAGTATTAAGTTATTCATCTCGCCAGCACAGTACCACAAGTCCACACTGTACATCATGGTACAGATACCATCTAATAAAAAAAAAGTCCACATGAAACTGTATAGACACTATCTGAGACAGTCTGTAATCTACTTTAGTATAGATTGAACTCGCAAAGCTGGGAAGATATTTAAACCATTCATTAAGAATGTAGAAGTGATCCTCTTCCTGGAACTGACTGCTGACACACTCCCTGGAACTGACTGCTGACACTCCCTGGAACAGAGTGCTGACGCTCACTGGAACCGAGTGTTGACACTCTCCCTGGAACTAACTGCTGACACTCTCCCTGGAACTGACTGCTGACACTCTCCCTGGAACTAACTGCTGACACTCTCCCTGGAACTAACTGCTGACACTCTCCCTGGAACTAACTGCTGACACTCTCCCTGGAACTGACTGCTGACACACTCCCTGGAACTGACTGCTGACACTCTCCCTGGAACCGAGTGCTGACGCTCACTGGAACCGAGTGTTGACACTCTCCCTGGAACTGACTGCTGACACACTCCCTGGAACTGACTGCTGACACTCTCCCTGGAACTGACTGCTGACACTCTCACTGGAACCGAGTGTTGACACTCTCCCTGGAACTGACTGCTGACACTCTCCCTGGAACTGACTGCTGACACACTCCCTGGAACTGACTGTTGACACTCTCCCTGGAACCGAGTGCTGACGCTCACTGGAACCGAGTGTTGACACACTCCCTGGAACTGACTGCTGACACACTCCCTGGAACTGACTGCTGACACACTCCCTGGAACTGACTGCTGACACACTCCCTGGAACTGACTGCTGACACACTCCCTGGAACTGACTGCTGACACTCTCCCTGGAACTGACTGCTGACACTCTCCCTGGAACTGACTGCTGACACACTCCCTGGAACTGACTGTTGACACTCCCTGGAACCGAGTGCTGACGCTCACTGGAACCGAGTGTTGACACACTCCCTGGAACTGACTGCTCACACTCTCCCTGGAACTGTCTGCTGAAACACTCCCTGGAACTGACTGCTGACACACTCCCTGGAACTGACTGCTGACACACTCCCTGGAACTGATTGCTGACACTCTCCCTGGAACTGACTGCTGACACTCTCCCTGGAACTGACTGCTGACACTCTCCCTGGAACTGACTGCTGACACACTCCCTGGAACTGACTGCTGACACACTCCCTGGAACTGACTGCTGACACACTCCCTGGAACTGACTGCTGACACACTCCCTGGAACTGACTGCTGACACTCTCCCTGGAACTGACTGCTGACACTCTCCCTGGAACTGACTGCTGACACACTCCCTGGAACTGACTGTTGACACTCTCCCTGGAACCGAGTGCTGACGCTCACTGGAACCGAGTGTTGACACACTCCCTGGAACTGACTGCTGGCACTCTCCCTGGAACTGACTGCTGACACACTCCCTGGAACTGACTGCTGACACACTCCCTGGAACTGACTGCTGACACACTCCCTGGAACTGACTGTTGACACTCTCCCTGGAACCGAGTGTTGACACACTCCCTGGAACTGACTGCTGACACTCTCCCTGGAACTGACTGCTGACACTCTCCCTGGAACTGACTGCTGACACACTCCCTGGAACTGACTGCTGACACACTCCCTGGAACTGACTGCTGACACACTCCCTGGAACTGACTGCTGACACACTCCCTGGAACTGACTGCTGACACACTCCCTGGAACTGACTGCTGACACACTCCCTGGAGCTGACTGCTGACACTCTCCCTGGAACTGACTGCTGACACACTCCGTGGAACTGACTGCTGACACACTCCCTGGAACTGACTGCTGACACTCTCCCTGGAACTGACTGCTGACACACTCCCTGGAACTGACTGCTGACACACTCCCTGGAACTGACTGCTGACACACTCCCTGGAACTGACTGCTGACACACTCCCTGGAACTGACTGCTGACACACTCCCTGGAACTGACTGCTGACACTCTCCCTGGAACTGACTGCTGACACACTCCCTAGAACTGACTGCTGACACACTCCCTGGAACTGACTGACACACTCCCTGGAACTGACTGCTGACACACTCCCTGGAACTGACTGCTGACACACTCCCTGGAACTGACTGCTGACACACTCCCTGGAACTGACTGCTGACACACTCCCTGGAACTGACTGCTGACACACTCCCTGGAACTGACTGCTGACACACTCCCTGGAACTGACTGCTGACACACTCCCTGGAACTAACTGCTGACACACTCCCTGGAACTGACTGCTGACACACTCCCTGGAACTGACTGCTGACACACTCCCTGGAACTGACTGCTGACAGAATAAATTCCAACAACGCCAATGTTTAAATCTGTTATGCAAAAGGATCATTATTTCATAAACTTAACTTTAAAGGAAGGTCCCTCATGATAGTAAAGGTTTCTTGATCCAAGGAGTTGGAGCTATCTTTCTGTTTCTCTGAATAAGCCTAAGTTCCTCACATTTCGCAAGCGCTCTCTTACCCTTACTACTTTAACGCTTTTCCAAAGATAATAATTACAGTTTCATAAGATCATGAAAATCTTCCTGAATAATGTTGATTTTTCACATTATTTTTTTAGGTCACTATAAAATATACATAATTTGTCTCAGTCCATAAAAAAGAAGAAGAAGGGAAAAGAAGGTTCCGCCAGGACTCTCTCTCTCTAAGGCTCTGCCAGGAGTCTCTCTCTCTAAGGCTCTGCCAGGAGTCTCTCTCTAAGGCTCTGCCAGGAGACTCTCTCTAAGGCTCCGACAGGAGACTCTCTCTGAGGCTCCGCCAGAACTCTCTAAGGCTCCGCCAGGAGACACACTATAAGGCTCCGCCAGGGGAGACTCTCTAAGGCTCCACCAGGAGACTCTTTTTGAGGCTCCGTCAGGAGACACTCTCTAAGGTTCCGCCAGGATACTCTCTCTAAGGCTCCACCAAGAGACTGTCGCTTTAGGCTCTGCCAGGAGACTGTTGCTTTAGGCTCCGCCAGGAGACTGTTGCTTTAGGCTCCGCCAGGAGACTGTTGCTTTAGGCTTCGCCAGGAGACTGTCGCTTTAGGCTCCGCCAGGAGACTGTCGCTTCAGGCTCTGCCAGGAGACTCGCTTCAGGCTCTGCCAGGAGACTGTCGCTTTAGGCTCCGCCAGGAGACTGTCGCTTTAGGCTCCGCCAGGAGACTGTCGCTTTAGGCTCCGCCAGGAGACTGTCGCTTCAGGCTCTGCCAGGAGACTGTCGCTTTAAAGATTTCTCGCTGCTTTTCAGAGCCATTATCTTCAACTAGTGAGTTCTACCCAAGTCAGTAGTGAGGCTAGCACCTAGGTAGTCTATTTCAGGATAACACGACTTATATCCATGTTAACAGTAACCTGGATGCCATCAGTCACCAGCAAAGCAATATATAAGAACGATTTAGACGAACTAAGTTAGGTGCAGGATCTAAGTCACGAGTGGACAGTTACTTATAAGTTATTTAACTACAAGTGGAATATTAATGACGTGAGATTAACTACAGCCGAAGGTCTATAATAGTGTTGTAAGGAGCACAAGTGAAAATGTAAATTTAACTAACTTATGGTGTATAGTAAAGTGCAGATGGTGTATAGTGAAGTGCAGATGGTGTATAGTGAAGTACAGATGGTATACAGTGAAGTACAGATGGTGCATAGTGAAGTACAGATGGTGTAAAGTACAGATGGTGTATAGTGAAGTACAGATGGTGTATAGTGAAGTACAGATGGTATACAGTGAAGTACAGATGGTGCATAGTGAAGTACAGATGGTGTAAAGTACAGATGGTGTATAGTGAAGTACAGATGGTGTAAAGTACAGATGGTGTATAGTGAAGTACAGATGGTGTATAGTGAAGTGCAGATGGTGTATAGTGAAGTACAGATGGTGTACAGTGAAGTACAGATGATGTATAGTGAAGTACAGATGGTGTACAGTGAAGTACAGATGATGTATAGTGAAGTACAGATGGTGTACAGTGAAGTACAGATGGTGTACAGTGAAGTACAGATGGTGTACAGTGAAGTACAGATGGTGTATAGTGCAGTACAGATGGTGTATAGTGCAGTACAGATGGTGTATAGTGAAGTACATATAGTGTATAGTGAAGTACATATAGTGTATAGTGAAGTGCAGGTGATGGTGTGTAGTGCAGTACAGATGGTGTACAGTGAAGTACAGATGGTGTATAGTGAAGTACAGATGGTGTATAGTGAAGTACATATAGTGTATAGTGAAGTACATATAGTGTATAGTGAAGTGCAGGTGATGGTGTGTAGTGCAGTACAGATGGTGTACAGTGAAGTACAGATGGTGTATAGTGAAGTACAGATGGTGTATAGTGAAGTACAGATGGTGTACAGTGAAGTACAGATGGTGTACAGTGAAGTACAGATGTATAGTGAAGTACAGATGGTGTACAGTGAAGTAAAGATGGTGTATAGTGAAGTATAGATGTATAGTGCAGTAGAGATAGTGTATAATGAAGTACAGATGGTGTACAGTGAAGTGCAGATGGTGTACAGTGAAGTACAGATGGTGTGTAGTGCAGTACAGATGGTGTATAGTGAAGTACAGATGGTATACAGTGAAGTGCAGATGGTGCATAGTGAAATACAGATGGTGCATAGTGAAGTACAGATGGTGTAAAGTACAGATGGTGTAAAGTACATATGGTGTATAGTAAAGTACAGATGGTGTAAAGTACAGATGGTGTATAGTGAAGTACAGATGGTGTAAAGTACAGATGGTGTTTAGTGAAGTACAGATGGTGTAAAGTACAGATGGTGTATAGTAAAGTACAGATGGTGTAAAGTACAGATGGTGTATAGTAAAGTACAGATGGTGTTAAGTACAGATGGTGTATAGTGAAGTACAGATGGTGTAAAGTACAGATGGTGTTTAGTGAAGTACAGATGGTGTAAAGTACAGATGGTGTTAAGTACAGATGGTGTATAGTAAAGTACAGATGGTGTAAAGTACAGATGGTGTATAGTAAAGTACAGATGGTGTAAAGTACAGATGGTGTATAGTAAAGTACAGATGGTGTAAAGTACAGATGGTGTATAGTAAAGTACAGATGGTGTATAGTAAAGTACAGGTGGTGTATAGTAAAGTACAGATGGTGTATAATAAAGTACAGATGGTGTATAATAAAGTACAGATGGTGTATAATAAAGTACAGATGGTGTATAGTGAAGTACAGATGGTGTATAGTGAAGAACAGATGGTGTACAGTGAAGTACAGATGGTGTACAGTGAAGTACAGATGGTGTACAGTGAAGTACAGATGGTGTACAGTGAAGTACAGATGGTGTACAGTGAAGTACAGATGGTGTACAGTGAAGTGAAGATAAAGCAAAATGATAAACACAGATGAACGTATCAAGTGTACACGACGAGGTTACATTTCCTCTCTGATGTGTAAGTCACTTACAAGATACTTAAGGAAAAAATAATTTTAGAGGAATATAAGAAAAAAAACCAAGAAGGAAGAGAAATGAATTTGTGACCTGGATGTGAGGAGCGTCAAGGTTCCGAAGCTCCATCTTATGATGTCTCTTCTTAGTGACACATTATAATAACTGTGCAATTTATTAGGTAAACATAGTGAAGAGGGTAATGACTCTCATAGTGAAGAGGGTAATGACTCTCATAGTGAAGAGGGTGATGACTCTCATAGTGAAGAGGGTAATGACTCTCATAGTGAAGAGGGTAATGACTCTCATAGTGAAGAGGGTAATGACTCTCATAGTGAAGAGGGTAATGACTCTCATAGTGAAGAGGGTAATGACTCTCATAGTGAAGAGGGTAATGACTCTCATAGTGAGGAGGGTAATGACTCTCATAGTGAAGAGGGTAATGACTCTCATAGTGAAGAGGGTAATGACTCTCATAGTGAAGAGGGTAATGACTCTCATAGTGAAGAGGGTAATGACTCTCATAGTGAAGAGGGTAATGACTCTCATAGTGAAGAGGGTAATGACTCTCATAGTGAAGAGGGTAATGACTCTCATAGTGAGGAGGGTAATGACTCACATAGTGAAGAGGGTAATGACTCTCATAGTGAAGAGGGTAATGACTCACATAGTGAAGAGGGTAATGACTCACATAGTGAAGAGGGTAATGACTCACATAGTGAAGAGGGTAATGACTCTCATAGTGAAGAGGGTAATGACTCTCATAGTGAAGAGGGTAATGACTCTCATAGTGAAGAGGGTAATGACTCTCATAGTGAAGAGGGTAATGACTCTCATAGTGAAGAGGGTAATGACTCTCATATTATATTTCAAACATAGTTAAGAAAGTGATATTCTCCACAGAGTGACTACAGTGATGTCCCACAAATATACTGTACTCTAAGGAGTACAATGACCTCCGTCTCATCACAGAATCCCATGCATATACAGAAGACTATACTCTGACATTTACTTATCCAAGAAGAAAAATACCAGATGCTCTAAGTTACATCAATCACCAGCATGCAGCTATATAAGTCTGGGGAAAATGTCACTTGGACAGCTATTTCACTCTCCTCACGGGAGTTCGAATCCAGCTGACAGCGATCTTTCTCCGTATATACCTCAGCTTGTGTGTGTGTGTGTGTGTGTGTGTGTGTGTGTGTGTGTGTGTGTGTGTGTGTGTGTGTGTGTGTGTCGTGCCGAATAGATAAAACTTGCGATTTTGGCTTAAATAGAAACGCTCTTGCCGAATAAGGCAAGCGAAAATTTGTGTATACAATAATATCGCAAAAATCTTTCTGAACCTTCCTTAAGTGGATGTGACCTAACCTGACTAGGTGGGCCATTGGTCTAAGACGGGAGGTGACTTGGACCTGCCTTGCATGGGCTAGTAGGCCTGCTGCAGTGTTCCTTCTTTCTCAAGTTCTTATGTAGATGGGGATACTCTTTGAGTTCCATTAGCAGCCAGAACCAACAATTAAATTTACGGCAAGAGAAGAAGAATAAGATAACCCTTTACTGTTTCGTGATGTGTTACGCCACACTAGGGGGATAGACTCTGCTCAGTGTTTACGGGAAGCCTCTGTACTAAGCCTATACATTTCTACTCTCATCACAACAACCTGACCAGAATCAGAACTTTTAAAAGTCGCAGCACACAATATCTTGAGGAATGCGAACATATTAAACAAGGTTTCAAGATACTTCAATTCCCAGTATATTACATTCTCGAATGCAGGAAGAGATGCTTATTATCAAGAGGAAAAACCTTGACACTACAGCAGGCCCGTCAGAAAAATACACTTATGGTAGTCAACGCCGTAGATTTTAATGTGTTAATAGCACCATTAAACAGACCTTTGAAATTACGAATGCTTCAACCTCAGTTGAAAATCCGATGAAAAGCAAAACTATTCATACAGATAATTCTGCCACAATGGCTGAGATTTGCGCGAAACATCTGCTGTAGATAACTGGAACTAAGATTTCGCGAACATAAGTATGCTTGTAGCCGGGGCGACCAAAATAATGCAAGTGTTAAACACAGGGACACACCATGAAGTGGCACGAAGCTAAGCTGGTAATCCAGGAAATCTATTAGGGCAGACGAAAGTGTTTAGATGTGGCCATGACAGCACTCATCAACGCTATAACACAGAAGTCTGGTAGCTGTAGTATACCCAAAACTGACCAAACTACCCAGCAGTGACACTGCCATCACTTTATACTGTCTTACCTAGTTGGCTTACTGACCCATTCTGGGCAGATCCTTCTCCATCTCATATATTTGTCCTACTAAATTTCAGTATTACCTGTAGCCCTATTCACTATTCTATCTCTTTTTCCCTCTTCACTTTTTTTATTAATTTCCCCTACTTTATGCATTGTTTACCTAAGTTCTTGTATTATATGCTATTGTTTCAAGCTGACAGTTATGACTGGAGAAGCCACTCCTAGCAAAACATTTTCGTATTAAATGTCTTAATGTTTGCATATATATCTCTTACCACAATTTATTAATAACGTTCACGAAAACGACAGATTTCTTTGAATATTCTCTGAAGTATGATAATATATATACTTTAAATACACAACTAATGTTATCTTAGTTGTAAATTGTGAGGGAGCGTGCTGGCAAATTCTATCAGGAAGGCGACTGGTAACTGCTTTACTGGGGAATAATTCCATTCCTGCGCCTGCCTTGTAGTCGAAATTGTATCCTGTCATGATATTCTGTTTCAGTTTACCCTGGAATACATGGATGGCTTGGAGAGTGTAGTGTGGTTGCGTGTTTACCAGAAGGGCAGAAGTAGATGAGGGAGTGACGGGGATGGAGAGAAGTAAGGAGAAAGCGAGGGGTAATATGGAGGATATATAGAGAATTGGAAGGATAGGAGACAACGAGGGAAGGAAGGAGATAGCGAGGAAGGGAAGGGAAAAAAGAGGGAAGTATGAAGGGGAGATAGAAAGACATAGAAAGGGAGATATGAAGAGGAGGATGAGGCGCTGGATAAGAACTAAGACGATAAGTGAGATAAGACAATGTGTGTAGGGACAGCTGCTATTTATCAAGACAACACAACAGAACACTGAGGCAACACACCAGAAAGAACTGCAATACACAAAAGATAAAAGGTGAAAAGATCTGGACAGTCCGGCATCTAAGGCAAAAACAATAGGAAAAGCAAGAAGGTCAAAGAAATATGTCATTATTCAATGGAAACACGTTGCAACACCCACATTGCAGCCAGCCTGGGACAACATAAGGAAACACTCCAACAAAAGCACTCAGGAAGGTGCAGCTATAAGACAGCGACACCGGTGTCTTCACAGCAGACCTGCTGCCTGTGTTATGCTCGCTGCTGCCTGGGTTATGTTCACTACTGCCTGGGTTATGATCGCTGCTGCCTGGATTATGCTCACTGCTGCCTGGGTTATGCCCTCGGTTGCCTGGGTTATACTCTCTGTTGCGTGGGTTATGCTCTTTGTTGCCTGGGTTATGCTCTCTATTCCCTGGGTTATGCTCGCCGCTGCCTGGGTTTCGGTTGCTGCTGAGTTGCTGCTGTTACTCCCTATCAATAACCTTGAGGGCAACACTCTCTGGTTTCCTCTCCGTCGCCGCCAGAACCGACGCAACACTCAGTGGCTCCCTCTCTTCCGTCCGTAGATCTGAGAGCACCCACATGCATGTGCGACACAAGAGACACTGTAGTATAGCAGTCATACACCATTGACACTATCACAATAGGATGACATGCTGTCAGCACCTGACATTCCAGA
>NC_091332.1:18746397-18748897 GCF_038502225.1 Cherax quadricarinatus
GGGGTCGGCCTAGGAAAGGTTGGAGAGAGGGGGTAAAGGAGGTTTTGTGTGCGAAGGGCTTGGACTTCCAAGTGGTGGTGGTGGTTGTGGTTATGAGTGGTGGTGGTGGTTTTGGTTATGGGTGGTGGTGGTGATGGTTATGAGTTATGGTGGTTATGAGTGGTGGTGATGAATGGTGTTGGTGGTTATGAGTGGTGGTGGTGGTGATGAGTGGTGGTGGTGGTGATGAGTGGTGGTGGTGGTGATGAGTGGTGGTGGTGGTGATGAGTGGTGGTTGTGGTGGTGGTGATGAGTGGTGGTGGTGGTGGTGATGACTGGTGGTGGTAATGGTGGTGGTTATGAGTGGTGGTGCTGGTGATGACGGATGCGGCGAAGGTGGGCACGGCGGCGGAGGTGCTGCTGCTGCTACTACTACTGGTAATGCTGCTGCTACTACTACTGGTAATGCTGCTGCTACTACTACTACTGGTAATGCTGCTGCTGCTACTACTACTACTGGTAATGCTGCTGCTGCTTCTACTACTACTGGTAATGCTGCTGCTGCTGCTACTACTACTACTGGTAATGCTGCTGCTACTGGTAGTAGTGCTGGTGCTGTTGTAGCTGAAGCTACTGCTACTAGCCGTGGTGCGTCTTCTTGCCGGTACTGCTGCCTGTACGGAAATTCTAACCATCAGTGGTGCTGGCTAGCATTCAGTTTTGCTTTGGGAATTTTCATCTCAACTCCAAAAAACTGACGAAACGATACTCATTTTCAGCATTTTTTTATTAAGGGGAAATGAAGAAACATGGCGACTTTTCATCACATTGGCTTCTTGGAACATAAATCATACGACATTCATGGTAAGATGTTTGTTATGAAGACTAAGAGAACATACTGAGTAGAGTAAGCTACCACAGGTGAAGGTCGGTAGGTACTGAGTACATACTGCGCATGGAGACAGGACAGGTGACACGGGTCTTAATCATTCAGATGACCCGTGTACAGATGTTTATATAAACAGGACTGACACAACTGCTTTAACTTAAATAATCTAACTGCTGACTTAAATGCAAGCTCTTAAATTCTAAACATAACCTGTGTTATGCCTTTTATATAACTGCATATTTATATAGTTAAAAAAATTAATAATAAAGTTGCTTCATTTGAATGTAAAACATCTAGCTCTGCTGGGTGCGTGATTCTTGCAGGACTGCGTATTCCTGTGAGTTAGAGCGTAATGTGTGATTTTCGCTCACCAATATGCTGGCCAAAACGACATGGGTTCGAATCCTCGTCTAGTCGCAGTGTTGTTATTGACATTATATGTATATATATGTATATAATATATATATATATATATATATATATATATATATATATGTAGTAGGTAGTTGGTTGGTAGACAGCAACCGCCCAGGGAGGTACTACCGTCCTGCCAAGTGAGTAAAACGAAAGCCTGTAATTGTTTTACATGATGGTAGGATTGCTGGTGTCTTTTGTCTGTCTCATAAATATGCAAGATTACAGGTAAGTCTTGCTACTTCTACTTACACTTAGGTCACACTACACATACATGTACAAGCATATATATACACACCCCTCTGGGTTTTCTTCTATTTTCTTTCTAATTCTTGTTCTTTTTTATTTCCTCTTATCTCCATGGGGAAGTGGAACAGAATTCTTCCTCTGTAAGCCATGCGTGTCGTAAGAGGCGACTAAAATGCCGGGAGCAAGGGGCTGGTAACTCAGTCTCCTGTATATATTACTAAATTTAAAAGGAGAAACTTCAGTTTTTTCTTTTGGGCCACCCCACCTCAGTGGGATACGGCTGGTACGTTGAAAGAAGAAGATATATGTATATATATATATATATATATATATATATATATATATATATATATATATATATATATATATATATATATATATATATATATATATATATATATATATATATATATATATATATATATATATATTTAATTCCTTGAAAGAAGGTAATGAGTCCCTCAGTCAAACCTTCCAGCACAAAATGTACACAGAACGCAGTATGAAGTTCAGTGATGACAAATTTCAGTTACTCCGTTGAAGAAACAAAAAAACAGTCATCTTGTGTTCTGTTCACCATCGCAACATTAAAAAAATACCCTATGCAACATTAACTAAAATTTTAATATCTATAAATCAAAATGAGATTTTCAGTAATATATTTTGTGTTTATCTGTTTGATTTGTGGTAATGAAGGGAAGCGTCGGAGACGTGACAAGATGCGTCTTCGCCTCCAGCAAGAGCACTTCCCAGGGCTCGTCGTAGATCCTGTCTACGCCCAGCAAGAGAACCAGCACCCAGGAGTGCTACAAAGTGCTGAAGAACCTTCCGTCCAGCTAGAGAGCCACCGGGGCGAGGTCCTATAGCAACACCACCACCAGGCAGGTCCTGAAGAACCCTCCGTCCAGCCAGAGAACCACAGGGAGATCCTGCAGGAGGTCTTCCACCAGGCAGCGCCTGAAGAATCCT
>NC_091332.1:18751397-18847605 GCF_038502225.1 Cherax quadricarinatus
GATAGGGGGGCAATGTGGCAGATGTTGCAAGTGTATGGTGTAGGAGGTAGGTTACTGAAAGCAGTGAAGAGTTTTTACGAGGATAGTGAGTCTCAAGTTAGAGTATGTAGGAAAGAGGGAAATTATTTCCCAGTAAAAGTAGGCCTTAGACAAGGATGTGTGATGTCACCATGGTTGTTTAATATATTTATAGATGGGGTTGTAAGAGAAGTAAATACGAGGGTCTTGGCAAGAGGCGTGGTGTTAAAAGATAATGAATCACACACAAAGTGGGAGTTGTCACAGGTGCTCTTTGCTGATGACACTGTGCTCTTGGGAGATTCTGAAGAGAAGTTGCAGAGATTGGTGGATGAATTTGGTAGGGTGTGCAAAAGAAGAAAATTAAAGGTGAATACAGGAAAGAGTAAGGTTATGAGGATAACAAAAAGATTAGGTGATGAAAGATTGAATATCAGATTGGAGGGAGAGAGTATGGAGGAGGTGAATGTATTCAGATATTTGGGAGTGGACGTGTCAGCGGATGGGTCTATGAAAGATGAGGTGAATCATAGAATTGATGAGGGGAAAAGAGTGAGTGGTGCACTTAGGAGTCTGTGGAGACAAAGAACTTTGTCCTTGGAGGCAAAGAGGGGAATGTATGAGAGTATAGTTTTACCAACGCTCTTATATGGGTGTGAAGCATGGGTGATGAATGTTGCAGCGAGGAGAAGGCTGGAGGCAGTGGAGATGTCATGTCTGAGGGCAATGTGTGGTGTGAATATAATGCAGAGAATTCGTAGTTTGGAAGTTAGGAGGAGGTGCGGGATTACCAAAACTGTTGTCCAGAGGGCTGAGGAAGGGTTGTTGAGGTGGTTCGGACATGTAGAGAGAATGGAGCAAAACAGAATGACTTCAAGAGTGTATCAGTCTGTAGTGGAAGGAAGGCGGGGTAGGGGTCGGCCTAGGAAAGGTTGGAGAGAGGGGGTAAAGGAGGTTTTGTGTGCGAAGGGCTTGGACTTCCAAGTGGTGGTGGTGGTTGTGGTTATGAGTGGTGGTGGTGGTTTTGGTTATGGGTGGTGGTGGTGATGGTTATGAGTTATGGTGGTTATGAGTGGTGGTGATGAATGGTGTTGGTGGTTATGAGTGGTGGTGGTGGTGATGAGTGGTGGTGGTGGTGATGAGTGGTGGTGGTGGTGATGAGTGGTGGTGGTGGTGATGAGTGGTGGTGGTGGTGATGAGTGGTGGTGGTGGTGATGAGTGGTGGTGGTGGTGGTGGTGATGAGTGGTGGTGGTGGTGGTGATGACTGGTGGTGGTAATGGTGGTGGTTATGAGTGGTGGTGCTGGTGATGACGGATGCGGCGAAGGTGGGCACGGCGGCGGAGGTGCTGCTGCTGCTACTACTACTGGTAATGCTGCTGCTACTACTACTGGTAATGCTGCTGCTACTACTACTACTGGTAATGCTGCTGCTGCTACTACTACTACTGGTAATGCTGCTGCTGCTTCTACTACTACTGGTAATGCTGCTGCTGCTGCTACTACTACTACTGGTAATGCTGCTGCTACTGGTAGTAGTGCTGGTGCTGTTGTAGCTGAAGCTACTGCTACTAGCCGTGGTGCGTCTTCTTGCCGGTACTGCTGCCTGTACGGAAATTCTAACCATCAGTGGTGCTGGCTAGCATTCAGTTTTGCTTTGGGAATTTTCATCTCAACTCCAAAAAACTGACGAAACGATACTCATTTTCAGCATTTTTTTATTAAGGGGAAATGAAGAAACATGGCGACTTTTCATCACATTGGCTTCTTGGAACATAAATCATACGACATTCATGGTAAGATGTTTGTTATGAAGACTAAGAGAACATACTGAGTAGAGTAAGCTACCACAGGTGAAGGTCGGTAGGTACTGAGTACATACTGCGCATGGAGACAGGACAGGTGACACGGGTCTTAATCATTCAGATGACCCGTGTACAGATGTTTATATAAACAGGACTGACACAACTGCTTTAACTTAAATAATCTAACTGCTGACTTAAATGCAAGCTCTTAAATTCTAAACATAACCTGTGTTATGCCTTTTATATAACTGCATATTTATATAGTTAAAAAAATTAATAATAAAGTTGCTTCATTTGAATGTAAAACATCTAGCTCTGCTGGGTGCGTGATTCTTGCAGGACTGCGTATTCCTGTGAGTTAGAGCGTAATGTGTGATTTTCGCTCACCAATATGCTGGCCAAAACGACATGGGTTCGAATCCTCGTCTAGTCGCAGTGTTGTTATTGACATTATATGTATATATATGTATATAATATATATATATATATATATATATATATATATATATATATATATATATATATATATATATATATATATATGTAGTAGGTAGTTGGTTGGTAGACAGCAACCGCCCAGGGAGGTACTACCGTCCTGCCAAGTGAGTAAAACGAAAGCCTGTAATTGTTTTACATGATGGTAGGATTGCTGGTGTCTTTTGTCTGTCTCATAAATATGCAAGATTACAGGTAAGTCTTGCTACTTCTACTTACACTTAGGTCACACTACACATACATGTACAAGCATATATATACACACCCCTCTGGGTTTTCTTCTATTTTCTTTCTAATTCTTGTTCTTTTTTATTTCCTCTTATCTCCATGGGGAAGTGGAACAGAATTCTTCCTCTGTAAGCCATGCGTGTCGTAAGAGGCGACTAAAATGCCGGGAGCAAGGGGCTGGTAACTCAGTCTCCTGTATATATTACTAAATTTAAAAGGAGAAACTTCAGTTTTTTCTTTTGGGCCACCCCACCTCAGTGGGATACGGCTGGTACGTTGAAAGAAGAAGATATATGTATATTATATATATATATATATATATATATATATATATATATATATATATATATATATATATATTATATATATATATATATATATATATATATATATATATATATATATTTAATTCCTTGAAAGAAGGTAATGAGTCCCTCAGTCAAACCTTCCAGCACAAAATGTACACAGAACGCAGTATGAAGTTCAGTGATGACAAATTTCAGTTACTCCGTTGAAGAAACAAAAAAACAGTCATCTTGTGTTCTGTTCACCATCGCAACATTAAAAAAATACCCTATGCAACATTAACTAAAATTTTAATATCTATAAATCAAAATGAGATTTTCAGTAATATATTTTGTGTTTATCTGTTTGATTTGTGGTAATGAAGGGAAGCGTCGGAGACGTGACAAGATGCGTCTTCGCCTCCAGCAAGAGCACTTCCCAGGGCTCGTCGTAGATCCTGTAGGACTCTACGCCCAGCAAGAGAACCAGCACCCAGGAGTGCTACAAAGTCGTCCTGAAGAACCTTCCGTCCAGCTAGAGAGCCACCGGGGCGAGGTCCTATAGCAACACCACCACCAGGCAGGTCCTGAAGAACCCTCCGTCCAGCCAGAGAGCCACAGGGAGATCCTGCAGGAGGTCTTCCACCAGGCAGCGCCTGAAGAATCCTTCGTCCAGCCAGAGAGCCACAGGGAGATCCTGCAGGAGGTCTTCCACCAGGCAGTGCCTGAGGAATCCTCCGTCCAGCCAGAGAGCCACAGGGAGATCCTGCAGGAGGACAACCACCATGTGCCTGAAGGACACACTGTCTTGTCAGGTGCAGTACAACAAGGCTTGGAGTTCATCAAGACTGCCGCTCAAGAATTGGTAGACACGGCAACACTGCCGGTGCAGTTGGTAGAGGCACTGATAACTCATTCTCCTACCCCAGAGAACAGCCCATCTACCCCAGAGAACAGCCCATCTACCCCAGAGAACAGCCCATCTACCCCAGAGAACAGCCCATCTACCCCAGAGAACAGCCCATCTACCCCAGAGAACAGCCCATCTACCCCGGAGAACAGCCCATCTACCCAAGAGAACAGCCCATCTACCCTAGAGAACAGCCCATCTACCCTAGAGAACAGCCCATCTGTCCCATCTTCCGCTCCCGAGAAGCGACCAGTTTCCCAGGAAACAATTCAACAGCTGAGGAAGAGCATCAAGGAGCTGCAGAAACAGTACAAAAACCGAAAACAACAAAGAAAAATCGCGGTGGAAGCCATGGTCGTGGACATCTACTACCGCGAGAAGAAGGTAAAAAAATTGAAGAAGATCCTTAGGAGAGAAGACAAAAAGGTGGAGGAGCTGAAAGAGGAAAACGTGAGACTGGAAGAATCCATTGGAGAACTTCGCAACTTTCAGCTTCATTTCTCACACCTGAACGAGGTGAGAGGAATCCGTCTGAGAAAACAACAAGGAATAAGAAAGGACCATGAAGTCCTGGCGACCCACCATGAGAAGATGAGACACACTCATGCTCTCTTAAACGATTATCACACAGCCTTTTTAAAGCATGTGGATAATATGTACGGAGTGAGAGAGAGAGGGACTGAGTGACTGTACCCTTGTGATTATCACCCACAGAATGTGTGTGGTGAGGGAATGTGTATGGCGAGACAATATCACCCACAGAATGTGTGGTGAGGGGATGTGTATGACGCGACTATCACCCACACACGTCAAGTGACGTGTAAGGAGTGGGTGATTGCCATGCCAAAACAGCATGGGTTCGACTCCTTGGCTAGTGCAATTTAGTTATTGATCAATACCACTCGTTTCGTGGGTACAAGAATCTATTTACACACATATATATATATATATATATATATATATATATATATATATATATATATATATATATATATATATGCCGAATATGTAAAACTGGTCAATTTGCAAGAATTCATTTAAAATTAAGTCCTTTCTGAAATTTTCGCTTATACATTTAAAGATATATTTTTTTCATTAATGTTTTTGAACCAAAAAAATCTTAGAAAACTTACCTAACCTTATTATAACAAGAACAATTTATTTTAGCCTAACCCAACCAAATATATTTTAGATTTGTTCTGCCTCTTCGGCACGACATATATAATATATAATACACACACGCATATATATACACACACACATATATGTATATATATATATATATATGGAAATATAAACACATATGCAGTATAATGTGATCCTCTGTTGACAACGTTTCGCCCGCACTGTGGGCTTTTTCAAGACGCTTGAAAAACCCACTGGTATTTTATGCCATTTATTTTCATATAAATACAGTATATATATATATATATATATATATATATATATATATATATATATATATATATATATATATATAATATATATATATATATATATATATATATATAATATATATATATAATATATATATATATATATATATATATATATATATATATATATATATATATATATATATATATATATATATATATATATACACTCTTGAAGTCATTCTGTTTTGCTCCATTCTCTCTACATGTCCGAACCACCTCAACAACCCTTCCTCAGCCCTCTGGACAACAGTTTTGGTATAAAGGCAAAGGGGATAAAAGAGAGTGCAAAAATTATAGGGGGATAAGTCTGTTGAGTATACCTGGTAAATGAACTTGAAGACGATGTAATCAGTCCATCACCCTTAATGTTTTGAGGTGGTCAGTCCCTCAGTCTGGAGAAGATCATTGTTCCGTTGTCTGAAACAATATGAAGTTGAAGTTACAGGACCTACGTCTCACCTCCAGGCACTATATAAGGCTCCGTCCTGTCACTTCAACTTCATATTGTTTCAGACAACGGAACAATGATCTTCTCCAGACTGAGGGACTGACCACCTCAAAACTTTAAGGGTGATGGACTGATTACATCGTCTTCAAGTATCTTCTGCTTCTATCAACTTTTCTGTACTCGACTGAAGAAGCCTACTGTGTAGGCGAAACGTTTCGAAATAAAGATACCTAACTGTTGCATATGTGTCTTACCTAACAATCTGTCGGTATTTTATACCATTTTAATGTTCATTCTGTCAGACACTGCAACACAAGGGTATCTTGGTACAGACCATCAACTTCGACAACCTCTACTAGTGAGAACGGCTGGGTTTGAGAGGGACCTGCCCTCCCAAAGCAACCTACGTCTCCCCTCCTGGCACTATATAAGGCTCCGTCCTGTCACTTCAACTTCATATTGTTTCAGACAACGGAACAATGCTCTTCTCCAGACTGAGGGACTGACCACCCCATACCTGGTAAAGTGTATGGTAGAGTTATTATTGAAAGAATTAAGAGTAAGACGGAGAATAGGATAGCAGATGAACAAGGAGGCTTTAGGAAAGGTAGGGGGTGTGTGGACCAGGTGTTTACAGTGAAACATATAAGTGAACAGTATTTAGATAAGGCTAAAGAGGTCTTTGTGGCATTTATGGATTTGGAAAAGGCGTATGACAGGGTGGATAGGGGGGCAATGTGGCAGATGTTGCAAGTGTATGGTGTATGAGGTAGGTTACTGAAAGCAGTGAAGAGTTTTTACGAGGATAGTGAGGCTCAAGTTAGAGTATGTAGGAAAGAGGGAAATTATTTCCCAGTAAAAGTAGGCCTTAGACAAGGATGTGTGATGTCACCGTGGTTGTTTAATATATTTATAGATGGGGTTGTAAGAGAAGTAAATGCGAGGGTCTTGGCAAGAGGCGTGGAGTTAAAAGATAAAGAATCACACACAAAGTGGGAGTTGTCACAGGTGCTCTTTGCTGATGACACTGTGCTCTTGGGAGATTCTGAAGAGAAGTTGCAGAGATTGGTGGATGAATTTGGTAGGGTGTGCGAAAATTGAAAGTGAATACAGGAAAGAGTAAGGTTATGAGGATAACAAAAAGATTAGGTGATGAAAGATTGGATATCAGATTGGAGGGAGAGAGTATGGAGGAGGTGAATGTATTCAGATATTTGGGAGTAGACGTGTCAGCGGATGGGTCTATGAAAGATGAGGTGAATCATAGAATTGATGAGGGGAAAAGGGTGAGTGGTGCACTTAGGAGTCTGTGGAGACAAAGAACTTTGTCCTTGGAGGCAAAGAGGGGAATGTATGAGAGTGTAGTTTTACCAACGCTCTTATATGGGTGTGAAGCATGGGTGATGAATGTTGCAGCGAGGAGAAGGCTGGAGGCAGTGTAGATGTCATGTCTGAGAGCAATGTGTGGTGTGAATATAATGCAGAGAATTCGTAGTTTGGAAGTTAGGAGGAGGTGCGGGATTACCAAAACTGTTGTCCAGAGGGCTGAGGAAGGGTTGTTGAGGTGGTTCGGACATGTGGAGAGAATGGAGCAAAACAGATTAACTTCAAGAGTGTATCAGTCTGTAGTGGAAGGAAGGCGGGGTAGGGGTCGGCCTAGGAAAGGTTGGAGGGAGGGGGTAAAGGAGGTTTTGTGTGCGAGGGGCTTGGACTTCCAGCAGGCATGCGTGAGCGTGTTTGATAGGAGTGAATGGAGACAAATGGTTTTTAATACTTGACGTGCTGTTGGAGTGTGAGCAAAGTAACATTTATGAAGGGATTCAGGGAAACCGGCAGGCCGGACTTGAGTCCTGGAGATGGGAAGTACAGTGCCTGCACTCTGAAGGAGGGGTGTTAATGTTGCAGTTTAAAAACTGTAGTGTAAAGCACCCTTCTGGCAAAACAGTGATGGAGTGAATGATGGTGAAAGTTTCTTTTTCGGGCCACCCTGCCTTGGCGGGAATCGGCCAGTGTGATAATAATAATAATAAATATATATATATTATTTATATATATATTAATTTATATATTTATATATATATGTATATTATATATTATGTATATTATGTATTTATATATATATAATGTATATTATATATATATAAAATATATTATATATATATATATATATATATATATATATATATATATATATATGTATATATATATATATATAAATATATATATATATATATATATTATTCATTCAAGCTAGCTGTTAAAATTGTTACGTGACTTTGTGTGTCTGTAAAGTGATGCAATTTTAGGGTCAAAATTAAATCTGTATGAAAAGGACGTGAACGGGTGGCTCACAAAATAATGAACATTTTTGACACGCTGCTCGTACTAAGAACACCGCTACTGCTTCTCCGTGCTGCTGCTGCATACTTTTGAAAGTTGATTCCCTCTCAGTCCCTCTCAAACGGAGAGTCAAAAAGACAGGTGAAAACTATATATCAATATTTGGTTCATATGTGACCTAGCAGAAGCGCATACACAGGCGTGCGCATGAGCGCGCGCGCGCACACACAAACACACATACAAAACACTCGCGCACAGAGGAAATGGATCTAGATGGAAAGACAAAGATTAAAACGATGGAGTATATAGCCGGGAGGCAAAGGAGAAACTTGTACCCAGGCGTAGAAAAAACAAAAGTAAGATCAGAGTGAAAAAGCTGAGTGCAAGACCATGAAAAAATATAGAAAACAAAGAACGCTAGAAAATAGAGAAGCTAGCAAGAGCCGGAAACGAACAGACAGGGCATAAACGAAGCTACAGGTGAACGACAATGTGAGTGACGTAGCACTGAAGTCCAATTCGAAAAAAATGCTACGTCGTTACATCAAGAAAAATTAGACAGAAAAGGGTCAGGAAATAAGACGAGAGGTAACCTCGCATAGAATGATCAAGAAATCTGTGAGGAGCTTAACAAAAGTTTTACGAGTAAGTTCTCGGAGGAATTTAAGACATTTTCCTTGTCAACGAGGAAGAGTGCACCAACGAGCACTGGACAAAATACACACAACAGGAGAACAGGTTAGGATACTAATGTGCAAACTCTATTCTAGAAAGGCAATGGGAGTAGTTATTAATCAATGGGTTCTGAGAGAGTAAGCAGAGGCACTGAGCCAATTAGCCCGATATTCAACGTGTTAAATGATACAGGACAGCTGTCATGATCCGGAAAATAACAGACGTTATTCCAGTTGTACAGATGACAAATATCTGTCATTAAGCTTTGGGCCAGTGTCACTGATATGCACTGTAAAGAGTAATGAAGCACTCGGAAAGGAGTAGATTCATAAAAAAAAACAGCGTACAATTAAAAATTTTAAATTCTGTCTCACAAACCTGCTCGAGATCTACGAATGTGTAACAAAAGTGAGGCCAAAAGAGGAGCAAGTGGACTGTATATTTTTGCACTGTAAGGCCTTTGATACAGTACCGCACAAGGGACTGGAACTAAAGCTACACTGAATCAAGGAATATTTAACAGAGGGGAAAAGAGTGAGTGATTGTTCGAGAGGTGATTGTTTTGTGTACGTGAACTACATGAAGGAGACTGAGTATCACAAGTATACCTCCTCGCAGATGCGAAACTAATGAGAAGAATCTAAATGCGAGGGAACGAGGAAAATGGAATTGGACAGAGTGCAGCAGTCGTCTGACATAAGGTTATTAGAATTTAACCTTAACAAATGCAATGTCATAACAACTGAGCTGGCAAAGAAGACTACAAACGGCTTACAGACTTGGTAGACAGGCTGCAAACCTCTCGAGGACCTCGGGATGATCATAGCACCAAGCATATCCCCTGAGACAAACAGACACAACTGAATACCTTCTACAGCAAATGAAACATTGGCCTTTATAAACCTCGGCATAGTCATTCACGACACCCTATTAGGTATATTTCTGGCCCGCATCATGGAGTACGCAGCATCAGTATGGAACCCATACTTTATTAAACACACGAGACCGAAAAAATGCAGAGGTTTGCACAGAGTTTAATCCCAGAAGATAAAAGAGCAAAATCATAATTATTTTTACAGGACAAAAGAACCAAGGGTGACATAATAACGACTGAGAGGCATTGATAGAATGGAAGGGAACAGACCGATTCAGAGGTAGGAAACAGGACCAAAGGCACAGCTGAAAGTTCAAAACGGAAGAGTCACACGGATGTTAGGAAATATTTTAACCTCAGAGTGGTCACAGAGTAGAAAGACCTGGACAATGAAGTGGTAAAAACAAGATCCATAAATAGCTTTAAAACAGCAGGTATGATATACCTCGCAGAGCTAGGGGAGAGCGCAAACCCAGGATGATCTAGCGGAGAGATGAGGCTAAAGGCCGAGTCTCAACCCCTCGCAAACCGATGAATACAGACACACACACACACACACACACACACACACACACACACGACGGAAGGGATAGAGTCAGAAGTACCCATGTTCGCACATAATGTGAATCTAATGAAGAGAAAAACTTCAAATGGATCTGGGAAGGCTGCAGGTCTGGTCTGACAAGTGACTACTATAATTTAACCCCTCCAAGTACAAAGTTATGTTTGAGGTAGCGGCAAAGAAGACTACAGATGGAGTACAGACTAGGAGGTCAAAGGCCGCAAATCTCTCTCAAGAAGAAGAACCTTGGGTTGAGAATTGTACCGAGCACATCGCCTGAATAGCACATCGACCAAATAACTGCTTCAGCAAATTGTGTGTGCCAGTGGAACTCCTTCCATCTGAGCAAAAAACTAATGGAAAAATAAATAAAGAAACGACTCTAGGAATAAGAATATTGTCTTCTGAGGATTTTACTTAAAATTTAAATATAATAAAAGTGGCCGTTGGTTCTGGTGCTGTAGTCGGGCAGGAGTAGGTAAGACCCTGGATGGGTCTCTGATGTTTAAGACGATGTAGGGAATCCTGGGCGGATGGTAACAGTCCGATGTTTTGGAATCTCCTGTAACACTTGGTTGGAGCACCACAAGTAGGATAAATAAGGGCCGGTAGTAGTCTGACAATGTTAATTAGTCCAGTTAACAAGTATCTTGACGTCTGACGTCTACCCTGGATGACCACGCCAGGAGCAGAGCTGGTAATTAGAAAAAATAGACTGGTTACCAACAGTTTGGCACACACAACATTTAAGAATGAAAAAGAGAGGTATTAAATGCCAAAATCATTACTGGTAACCAACAAACAAAAGAAAACAACGAACAGTAATACTCCTGGTAGATCACCTTACCTTATCAGAAGAGTGGAGGTGAAGTGACTCTCCAAACTTCAACCCACACCAGGTAAGGTCAATACTACCAGGAGTAGAAATTGAAACACATCAGACACCAGGAACTAGAGTTTCGCCCCAGCCCGCCAGAGGGGAGTGTGCGACGTAACTCGCTAATGGTTCCTGGTTGCATGAACCCTAACCTCACTTATAACCCACTTTTCCCTCACAGTGTGTGGCAAATCTATGACCAGCTTTTAGACATCCAAGGAAGGAGTCGTTCATGTGACTGTAGACAGTGTACACCTTACCTTTACTGGAGTATAGAGTACCAGTATCGAACCCATACATGGTCAAGTATGTCATTAAATCGGACAAAGCAAAGATGTTTGAAGCTAGACTAGTTCCAGAGCTAAAGTATATTTCCTGAGAGAAGAGGTTAAAGGAAATCAGTCTGATGACACTGGAGGACCGGTCTAGGGGCGATAAGACAACGTATAAAATACTGAGAGGAATTGGTAGGGTGAATAGGGAGAGATTATTGAGATGAGAAACAGAAACACGAGGGCACAGGTTAGAGATGAAAATTCAGATTTGTCGCTGTGCATTTAGGAAGTAGTAGTTAGGAAATGGAAAGACCTGGAGAAGGAAGTGGTAGAGCCATGATTCACACACAGCTTTAAGAAGAGACACGATAAGGCTCTCGAAACCAGGAAAGAGTGAACTTACTAGCCACCAGCGATGAAGCTGGGCCAAGAACAGAGACTCGAGTCCTGCAAACAAATCGGTGAGCACGCGCACGTACGCACATGCGCACATACACACACACGCGTTTCAGACATACAAACAAAACACCTATGAAACTATTAATGAACAGTGTGTCGCGCCTCTCTACAAATAGTCATTCTGACCCAGATGTCTCCTCTATTAAGTTAAACAAAATTCTCTTCATGATATACATTCACAGTACATAAATCAATGTCTGGACTTGCTGACACACACTCAGTGGTTGACTCGAAAAGTTTGCACAAATTCTGGCAATGAATTAGTGGTGCTTACTAGCTTCAACAATAGTGAACCATGTCGGACATCATATGTTGTGATGTACATAAATTATGTGGTAGCAACGTTCGTTATTACAATTTCTGTATAGTTAATTGGTGATTGTAGTACGATATGCGAAGCATGTGAAGACCACAATTTAATGTGATCACGGTAGAGCTTGTGTTGTAGTTTCATAAACTGCGTTCTCATTTAATGCTCATTAACAACCTATTTACGCAGAAATATGCAAACAAATCCTCTAACATCGAAGTCATTATATCCGAATATCCATATTTCTTCTGCATATTCTTATTTGGTGTTACAATAGAGCGCCACGAGCAACAGAGGACAACAATATAACTGCAGTGAAAAATAGTACACTTCCTAGAGCGTTTGTGATTTCTCACATTAGGGATAATATATACTCATACATATATATATATATATATATATATATATATATATATATATATATATATATATATATATATATATATATATATATATATATATATGTCATGCCGAATAGGCAGAACTTGCGATCTTGGCTTAAATAGCAACGCTCATCTTGCCATATAGGACAAGCGAAAATTTGTGTATGCAACAATTTCGCCAAAATCATTCTGAACCTATCTAAAAAAAATATATTTCACTGTGTTTGTTTAGTATTAAATTATTGTAAACAAATCTAAAATATATTTAGTTGGGTTAGGCTAAAATAAATTGGTTAGGTAAGTTTTCTAAGGTTCTATAAATTTTTGCATTAACATTAATGAAAAAAATATATCTTTAGACGTACAAGAGAAAAATTCAGAAAGAACTTAATTTTAAATGAGTTCTTGCTAATTGACCAGTTTTACATATTCGGCATGACACACACACAATATATATATATATATATATATATATATATATATATATATATATATATATATATATATATATATATATTCTTGAAATCACCTGTTTACTGTGATCTTATTGCATATATATATATATATATATATATATATATATATATATATATATATATATATATATAGGTAAAACTGGTCAATTAGCAAGAACTCATTTAAAATAAAGTCCTTTCTAAAATTTTCTCTTATATGTTTAAAGATACATTTTTTCATTGATATTAATGTAAAATAGTAAAAATTAATAACTTTGCAGTTAAAGAACATTAGAAAACTTACCTAACCTTATTATGACAAGCGCAATTTAATTTAGCCTAACCCAACTAAATATGTTTTAGATAAGTTCACAATAATTTAATAATAAACACAATTAAATATATTTTTTTCGTTAGGTTCAGAATGATTTTTGCGAGATTATTGCATACACAAATTATCGCTTGCTTTATTAGGCAAGAAGAGTGTTGCTATTTAAGCCAAAATCGCAAGCTTTACCTATTCGGCACGACATATATATGAGAGAGAGAACATTAATCATTACTGCAGCCATTATCACTGTTATCTCCGCTCTGCAGAGAAACTTGTCAACCAAGGCAGCAGACATCGTGGCTACATTTATCACCATTCACCCACAAGAACACCTCATAAAACTGAGCTGACATAATTTTTAATCTTAACGGCTTTATCTCTCCTTTACGGCTTTCATAAAACAACTTATGATGTTTCTTTTTGATGTGAAGTTACCTGGTGTGTGTGTGTGTGTGTGTGTGTGTGTGTGTGTGTGTGTATGTGCGCGCGCGTGTGTGTTTGTGTGAATGTTTAGGTAAAAAATAATGCTAACTGCTTGTTAATCCTTACATGCAGACAAAGGCAGGCGATCAGCGACAAACAGCGAAGGAGATATTTTACTTGTTTGCACAAACATTAAAGACCAGATATCAGTTATTTTACAAATTATCTGAAAAGTTTGTTAAAGTCTACGGTGCCATCACTTACAATTTCACTTACTCGTCTTCAGCTTTTTCCTAGAAAGACTAACATTCATATATTCATAGTCTCACCTCACAATTAGGAGCCTGCTAAAAGAGATGCACAGTTAAGTTGTATGGATAAGGTAGAAGAGACAGGACAGAGACGTGTGGCTGATATATAACAGTGAGAGTACAAGTTTATGTATCTAAGTAATTCGAGCTGTGGTATACGAAGAAAAACCCGTTGTATCTAGACAAGGAAAAATCCCGAAGCTAATAAAGGTAAAGACAAACACAGAGAGTAATTTTTGAGTGCTCGTATATTCCCTCCAACAACATTTACAATATATGCATAGTACAATTGAACAAGATGTTAATGAAAGAGTAGAGTTCTCTCGCTGCATTTGGTTTTTCACCTCACATAAGACTGACCGGTATATATGTACTCGACTAGCCCTGGTGAGAGCCTGTTCCCAGCCAGGTGTGCAAACAGAACATCAATTCGGTTGAGTGTAAGCTCTCACGCAACTAGTTGACATAAAAACTGAACAGTGAGCAGAGCAGTTGGGGGCCTCTTCGCTATTGCTCGAACCTTACTGTCAAATTGGCTGGTACAGAAGGTATACAAGAAGTGGGTATGTGATGAATGCTGAATAAATTATAACGTAATCAGTGCACGCCACAGGAAGAAAAGGTGACTAAAATAAAAAAAAAACGAAATTAGATGATAGGAAAGACCAAAGGAAACCTGTATCTGAAACTAGGATAAATGAAAAACGAAGTGCATTTAAGAGATAAGGTGCAAAAATACGCTCTGAATTCTTCTTTCAACAAACCGGCCGTATCCCACCGACGAAGGGTGGCCAAAAAAAAAAGAAAAAATTATCTTTTTAATATAAGCAATGTATACAGAAGTGGTTACCAGCCCCTTGCTGCCGGCATTTTAGTCGCCTCTTATGACACGCATGGTTTACGGAGGAAGAATTCTGTTCCACTTCCCCATAGAAATAAGAGGAAATAAACAAGAACAAGAACTGGGAAGAAAATTTAAGAAAACCCAGAGGGATGTGTATATATATGCTAGTACATGCAAGTGTAGTGTGACGTAAATGTTAGTAGAAGTAGCACGATGTACGTGAAATCTTGCATGTATATAAAAAAAAGACACCAACAATCCTACCATCGTGTAAAACAATTACAGGCTTTCGTTTTAGAGTCACTTGGCAGGACGGTAGTACCTCCCTGGGTGGTAACTGTCTACCAACCTACTTCCTGGGACCCTCTGTATTATATAGGTAAAACCATCTTTTATTTTATTACAAATAGTCAAGATTAATTTTTCCTTCAAGACAGAATATTTGCATCGTAATGTTAGTTTGTGATAATTATAGATGAGGGATTGTACACGTTTTATTTCCTAGGTCAGTGTTCAGTGTGCAACAGTGCTGGTAATTTTAGATGATACATAAGGTTGATACGTAAGTGAATTTTCTGAGTATTGTATCACTGATGTGTAGCTGGATGCTACACACCAGTGATGCTATTATTTGTGTCCTTCAAAGAGTCTGGGCTTTACGCTAACTTTCCTTCCAATTAGAATTCGCTTTGGACATTTTGTCCTCGATTATGTTATAAATTGCAACCTTGCTGGTATTCTGTCTTAATAGACCGGTCGAACAGGCTGTATAACAGTGCTTGTGTTTGTAATAAACTGGAGGATAGAGAAATTTTTCATAGGAGCTGGAAGATATGATACACAGATGTATGTGGCTGGGAGATATACAAGACCGCTGTGGCTAAGAACTGGGAGATGTTGAAGACATATGTTGACGTCTAGGAACTGAGAGACGTAGACAACAGTTACATGTGGCTAGAACCCGGGATATATTGAAAGTACGAATGCTTTCCTAGACAAATGTACAGAAGATGGATCATATACAAAACATACAAATCATTTAACATTTGGTTCTAAATGTTATGGTGACGCCGAATAAATAATGGAAACGAACACTTACGTAACTTAAAGGACAAATGGCTTCATTTTTGTTTAAATGTTTTCTATAACGCCTTGAACTGTGCATAAGTGACATTTTCCACATATAACATTTATTTACAAAAGATAATTAAGCCAATATATCACACACAAAAATCTGTATCTAGCAACTTGGTTTCATAACAATTTCCGAAGCGTTTTTATATCCATCATGGGCCACTTAACTAAAAATTATATTTAGTTTTCATATACGCTGGAAGATAAAAGCTTTTGTGGTGATAATGGCTCAATATAGTTCAAAATTTAGTGAGAATCACCACATGCATGGATAAATACGTTTTAATTACTGCTGTTGTTGAATTTTTGAAAAATTCATGGGTGAACAAACAGTGAACCTAAAAAAAACACTCATTGGTAAGCACGTACACAAACACCCAACACGGCCACCTCGCAGGTGTACCCCACCTACACACACACACATATATATATATATATATATATATATATATGCATGCATGCAAGATAAGCTTCGGCGGTTGGAAATCTTTAGCTCAAGCACTTTCACACTTCTCAGTGCGTCATCAGGAGCTATGCAATGTTGCAAGGCAACAACTGAAGGAGTGAGGGGGAAGTTTTCTCAGAGTAGCGAAGTGCGGGTTTGTCACCTGCCGCAGCCTCCCCCCATATGGGGTAGGATTGCTTTGAGATTCCAAGGATTATATAATAGCCAGCCCCAAGCTTTTTCTAGCCACTTAGAACAGGTCATGTGACTTGAGAAAATACGCTTCTCACTGAATACTATACATATGTATTGCTATTATTCTGTGTAACTTTTTTTAATCAATAAAAGAAAGGAAATGAATATGCTCTTTTGTCCATTTAAATGTTCTGGTCTGGGGTACTCTAATGTTCCCAGGAGTACTCAGAGGTATATCTTCATATTCTCTTAAACATTGTCTACCAGTCTTCTCAGTATCGATTAATATGCCTTACTTGGAAATCTTCTATACCGTTCCGATAGTATTTCTATGATCCAAATTTCTGCTTCTAATATCCTCTAAACCCACTACTTATGTTATCACGTAATCTTGTGTACCTGTCATTGTATGGTACAGTAGCAGCTAAACGCGTTATATAACAATTCACAACTGCCGTAGCATGATGCTTTGGTGCGCAGACACAGATCGAGCGCCACGAATCCATCATGAAACCACTTGACATGAGCAATCCTGTGATTTTGCATTGCATTGTTGTTTAAGACTGTGTACAACAGACTACTAAATCGCTGTCGAGCTTGTATAACCCATAATTTGAGTTATATACGGTATTTCTGTCATGTTTCAAGAGAGAAGATTCAATTGTGTTTCTATGACAGAACTGTTGTGTACAATAATCTGGGAAGCAGCCCACCTAGGTGGGTGATTACAGGAACTAATGTGGTTAAAGATAGCGTTCGACTCCTGCTCTGTTCTGAATATTTACGTTGGGCTATTCTGGTTTCCAGAAGTTTACCTGTTTGACTAATATACGAGAGAGGACACTGAGTACATGGGCCCTTTTAAACCCCACCAACTTTATTGGAGGATGCGTTTTTAATCAACTTTTGTTTCATAGTCCCTGTGTTTTTGAAAGCAAGGTTTATATTGATGTTTTTTAATGCCTCACGCATGCAAACCAGGTTCTCATTGTATGGTTAAACTAGTACATTTTTCCTGGTAAATGTGTGTGCATTATACATATACATATATATATATATACATACATATATATATTATATATATATATATATATTATAAACACACACACCCCATATAACAATAAATCCAGCTAGATTAATTATAAGAACTGTCAATCAAGTAACTACTGGACTTCATCCCTAGCAAATAAAAGATAATTTGTAAATGGATTAAGATCGTAAACTAAGTATAGACTCACTCAAAGAGAAAGACTTAATGGTAACCATAGTGCAGGCCATATCACCAGATGTGCACATCGACCGAATAAAATAAAGCCTAGCATTCAGGAATCCCTACAAAGTCATTCTCTGTAGACGCATGTCTTGGAGTATCCAGCACTGATTGAGCACGTTAAGGGACGTAAAGACTTGCAGACGTATTCAACGACACCAGACCCTGAGATAAGAACATAAAGAATATGAAAATGGGGGATCATTGTAGTAGGCTTACTGGACCATACTTGGCAGGACCTACTCATATTCAATTATCACACACACCTCAAGCCCATTCAAATAGTATCAACAGCCCTACTAACCAGTGCTAGCTGGTCTAACTCAAACTACATATTCAAACTACTCAAGATTTTAGCTTGACTGATCCTATTTGGCAAATTATTTCCATTCATCATCTCTATTTTCAGTCAGTACTTTCTGTATTCTTTCTAAATCTAAATATAGCTAATTTAAATTCACTGTTTCGTATTCTCTCTTTTAAATCCTTATTCTATACTTTATTTATATCTGTCTCCGCTTATGTATTTCAGTGATATCTTCCTTCATTCTGTGTCTTTCGAGAGCCCAGCTTTAGGTCTCTCAATATATTCTCGTATGAAGAGTTCTTATACAAAGGATTATTTTTATCATACTTCTCTATATGTTCTCCAAGACATTTATTTCCATTCTCTAGTATTGAAACCAGAATTGAGCTTCATAATTTAAGTGAGACATTACTAATGATACATTAGGCACATGTAACACCGGGGTATCTTTATTCTAAAGACGTATTGCCAATCATTGACTTTATCAGTTCAGAGGTTAATGGCAGTACAGAAATTGAAGACAGAAGAATACGAGGTATTCAGTCCCTCAGCCAAGATGGTGTTGTCAGTATTCTTGATGAATCTGAAGCTTAAGCAGTAATATGGCCTGTTATGTACGAGTCAGATGAGATGCAGCAGTCGAAGGCATCCTGACTATGGGGGGGCCCACTAGTATAAGTAGGTTATACTCAAGAGTTGGACCAAAAGTTAGCAAACGGGTTGAAGATATCCTCTGTACCAGGATTCCATAGATGTGGTGGTGGTAAAGGTATACAATACTAACAAGTTGATGAATAAGACATGTGCAGTACCTGGGTATCTTTATTCTCAAGACGCATTACCAACCACTGGTTTTACCAGTGCAATACGGAGGTTAACGGAGGTGTTGAAATTATATTCAGTGAAAGACGAGGTAATCAGTCCTTCAGCTTAGATGAAAGTATTTAACCCATTGTTAAAGCTACGTAAAGCCATTGTTTTAATGATGCCGCTTAGCATCTTGTTTCACTAATCAATAACGCCTTTCTTAAACCATGGATTTTCTATACGCTTTTATAAAACTGATGTCGTCGAACTTCACTTTCTTGTTGCTAATTCTGCTGTTAATATAAGCAGTAGTTTTAGCACCTTAGTTATATTTCATTCAAGTTTATCATCCATCTATACTGTCAAATCTTCTCTCACTGTACACCTTTCAAGATCGCAAATTCAAAGCTCTCGTTCCATTTTCGCACGCCAAAAACTGGAGAGATCAGGAGATAGTTTTCCTCTACAGTCAACTCATCTTGTGAAGATATGCGTGAATTTACCTTCATGAATTTGCCTTCGAGGTTGATTTGTCATAATTCTCAAAATTTAGTCCCTTTCGTCCAGAAGACTTTGCGTTGACAGTTTTCATTTGCCATAGAATTTATTTATGGTTCTAAGACCAGCGTTAATTACTTAGAGATGTTATGCTGTTTATATGCACCTCTGGAGATATCTTCGCGTGATGTTTGCTTTCAGGTTCTTAACTTTGGTCACTATTTGGAATTAATTTCCCTGGAAACTGTACTCCGTCTCAAGTTTTCCCTTCTTTTCCCAAATTTACACAACCATTTATTTTCAGTGACTGAACCCCTGCAACAACCTGTGTGGTTGCTCTTCCAGTCTGTCCAAGTCTTCTGTAGCCCATGCCTTTCGTCCCCCGTTAGTATTATTATATATTAATATCAGCAAGAGAAAAATAACATTTTACTGATTTTGTTGCTTTAGTTCTCTCTATATTAGGACAGAAGAAGCCACTCTTGGGGTAACAAATCCATTAATAGATTTCCCAAGTGTTATTTTGTGGCTTTAACCACACCAGACACAGACAATAAAACAGAGAGAAGCACAGACATGGAGAAACGAATGCAGAAAGAGGACCTTCATACCTGGACAAACCATACTGGAGGGTAAACTGGTGTTGGAGAATGTGTGAGTATCCCTGGAGGACTGTGAACCAACTTCATCAGTCGCGCTGCCAATCCTCTTAACAACTCCTCTTCTGAAGTTGCCTCTACGTTTACTTAAGCAGTCTGATCCCCCTAATGGCTAAGTTAGTCTCTAACTTTGTGTTCTAATTATAGTGATCTTTCCTATTTCCTACAGAGTTGTGTCCAGTAAATACTATTTTCCAAATAAAGCTGCAGCAGTACTTTAAGTTAAAAGTTCAATGCAATTTGCAAGTTTAGTAATTAAAAAGGGAGGTATAACATATGCATCACAAAGTTTATTCATCATATACACTTGTAAGAACTTTATACAGAGAAGCACAAGGGCATAAACAGAAAAAGGAAACTCGGTGCATAAATATTTACACCAACTTCACACACGCAACTTAAAAATCCTCATAATTACTAGAACAAAATTATTTAAATGTAGAAACATTAAAATTGCATTTCACAGAGTAAATCAGAACTAAATTTTCTGCCTTTTCGTCGAGTTTGTCAAGAGTAACGATGAAGTTATAATTAATGTAAATAACGTTTATTTGATAAGGAATTCGACATATGGGCAACACCTGGGTATTTTTATTTGAAGACCCACAAACCCACCAGTGGCTTATTCATTTCCATAGTGAAATAACAGACCAAAACATAAGAATTTCAGGTAATCACCCCCCCCCCCAATCTTCCAGAATTATGCACAGAAGACAATGGAAAATTTGGTAATCAGTCCCTCAGCAATACCATGGAATCTTGGAACACAAAATATTCTCCTACAACCTATTTGTTAACCTCTGGCCCAACTCCTTGATAAGACCTATTTCCACTAGTGTGTTCGGCCCACCTGTGACGAAGACTTCAACTGCTGCACCTCAGTTGACTCCAGCATGCGAAAGTCCATTTTCCTGCGAATTCGTCAGAAACATCAAGACTAAGGAACCAAACACCGGCTTCTAGATTAAGGGACTGATTACTTCATGTGTGTGTGTGTGTGTGTGTGTGTGTGTGTGTGTGTGTGTGTGTGTGTGTGTGTGTGTGTGTGTGTGTGTGTGTGTGTGTGTGTGTGCGCGCGCGCGTTTTACTTCCCTCGCTACACCTAAACCTTAACGTAGAAACCATGACTAATACACACTCATCCCTCTGTTTACCAGCGCATTACGCGAGGTGATAGTCACAGGAAGGTATAATTTGTCAGTATTTCACGATAATTAAGCTTGCTTAATTTTCCCTTCAGAGTTTAGATAATGTCAGCTTGAATATTAAATATTTAACATATGATGTAAATAACAGCGCATGTTGACCATTAATTTCTTGTAGTCCGCACTTCGTGCATCAAAAGACATTAAAAAATGAAAGTCGGCGAAATTTTAGGACACAGCGAATAGTGAGTGGCCCAGATACTAGAAATGCAAAACACGTCCAACAGACCTAGCCTTTCCTGTATAATTATTCGCCCAAAAGACGACTTGATAAAGCCTGTCCCCCCTTTTCTAGGGTGAAATGTCGTCTAATAAGAAAAAGATGATTCTGTTACTCGTGCTGTATATATTTTAAATCAAGGTCGGTTAGTCATCGTTTTATTTCCATTTACGTAAAGATTTCAAGACCTGTACTTGTTATATACTTGTACGAAGTATTATTATTATTATTATTATTATAAGTGAGAGATGTGGATAACCACACAAATGCAGTATAATGCGATCCTCTATTGACAACGTTTCGCCCACATATTGGACTTTATCAACGTTGTCAGTGAAGGATGCATTATATCGCATTTGATACCATTTCTTTCCACGTGCGACACGTGTTTAATCTCTCAATTTTTTTATGGGTGTAGTTAGGGCAGGAGTTTATACACTGATGGTGTAATGCGTCGAGGAGCCTTTCATTTATCTCTCGTTATTCAGATATTATGCAAATTTCTCCAGTGTATTGCTGGATATTGCGTAGCGTCGTAGTGTTGAATGTGTTGTGTTGCGGCCTCATGTGTTGTGACGGGGGCTGCTGTGTTGTTGCTGCTGCTGCCTGGCTTGTTTTATTGTTGAATGGCTTGTTGCTACTAACTGGCATATTGTTGCTAACTGGCTTGTTGCTACTGACTGCTTCTTGCTACTAACTGGCTTGTTAATAACTAGCATGTTGCTATTAACTGGCTTATTGTTGCCAGCCGGCATGTTTCTACTAACTGGCTTGTTACTGACTGGCTTATTGCTACTGACTAGCTTGTTGCCTACTGGCTTGTTGCTACTGTCTAGCTTGTTGCTGACTGGCTTGTTGCTGACTGGCTGGTTGTTACTGGCTAGCTTGTTGCTGACTGGCTTGTTGCTACTGGCTAGCTTGTTGCTGACTGGCTGGTTGCTACTGGCTAGCTTGTTGCTGACTGGCTTGTTGCTGACTGGCTGGTTGCTACTGGCTAGCTTGTTGCTGACTGGCTTGTTACTAACTGGCTTGTTGCCACTGGCTAGCTTGTTGCTGACTGGCTTGTTGCTACTGGCTAGCTTGTTGCTTACTGGCTTGTTGCTGACTGGCTGGTTGCTACTGGCTAGCTTGTTGCTGACTGGCTTGTTGCTGACTGCCTGGTTGCTACTGGCTAGCTTGTTGCTGACTGGCTTGTTGCTACTGGCTTGTTGCTGACTGGCTTGTTGCTACTGGCTAGCTTGTTGCTTACTGGCTTGTTGCTGACTGGCTGGTTGCTACTGGCTAGCTTGTTGCTTACTGGCTTGTTGCTGACTGGCTAGCTTGTTGCTGACTGGCTTGTTGCTGACTGCCTGGTTGCTACTGGCTAGCTTGTTGCTGACTGGCTTGTTGCTACTGGCTTGTTGCTGACTGGCTTGTTGCTACTGGCTAGCTTGTTGCTTACTGGCTTGTTGCTGACTGGCTGGTTGCTACTGGCTAGCTTGTTGCTTACTGGCTTGTTGCTGACTGGCTAGCTTGTTGCTGACTGGCTTGTTGCTACTGGCTAGCTTGTTGCTGACTGGCTTGTTGCTACTGGCTAGCTTGTTGCTGACTGGCTTCCTACTGGCTAGCTTGTTGCTGACTGGCTTGTTGCTACTGGCTAGCTTGTTGCTGACTGGCTTGTTGCTACTGGCTAGCTTGTTGCTGACTGGCTTGTTGCTACTGGCTAGCTTGTTGCTGACTGGCTTCCTACTGGCTAGCTTGTTGCTGACTGGCTTGTTGCTACTGGCTAGCTTGTTGCTGACTGGCTTGTTGCTACTGGCTAGCTTGTTGCTGACTGGCTTGTTGCTACTGGCTTGTTGCTGACTGGCTTGTTGCTACTGGCTAGCTTGTTGCTTACTGGCTTGTTGCTACTGACTAGCTTGTTGCTACTAGTTGGCCAGTTACTACTGACTGGCTTGTTGCTGCTACGTAGTTGCTTGCCGTTGTTTGGATTTTAAAATTATGTAACTCTGACACAGTATCGAAAAGAATCTGACAGCTTCTGCAACTAAAATAAAAAAAGAGAATCGAATTCTCTGTACCAGTGACGTACCACGTAATAAAAAATTGAAAATCAACTTGTGTAAAAAATTATTTCGGTAAAAATTATTTACAAGCCCGAAAATCGACTATATAAAAAATATTCCAGTGAAAACTATTTACAAACTTTCCCCCCAGACCAAAACAAGGTTATCCGGTTATCTATTGTTATCTCTGCCTATGATTATGTAGGTGAGGTTTGTAGGTGTTGTGAGGTGCACTAGGTGAGGTTCGTAGGTGTTGTGAGGTACGTTAGTTGAAGTATGTAGGTGTTGTGAGGTGAATTAGGTGAGGTAGGTAGGTGTTGTGAGGTGCATTAGGTGAGGTACGCAGCTTCTTTTGAAGTACATCTTCATGACAACTGTTGCCCACAAAGAGAAGCAGCGGCCCCAGTCACGCTGGATCAAGATGCCAGCATCAACTAACCTCTCGCCTACGTCTCTGAAATATTGAGACGTCTCGCCCTCATCTCAAATACTGAGACGTCTCGCCCTCATCTCTGAAATACTGAGACGTCTCGCCCTCATCTCTGAAATACTGAGACGTCTCGCCCTCATCTCTGAAATACTGAGACGTCTCGCCCTCATCTCTGAAATACTGAGACGTCTCGCCCTCATCTCTGAAATATTGTGAAGTCTCGCTCTCATCTCTGAAATATTGTGACGTCTCGCCCTCATCTGAAATATTGTGACGTCTCGCCCTACACCCCTGAAAAGTTGAGCTCGGCACAGGTCAAACTTATATATTTTAAGAGCCAGTGTCGATACATAAATTTTTATGCAGTCATGTATGGATTCTGACTATTATTCACGTGTGTGTGTGTGTGTGTGTGTGTGTGTGTGTGTGTGTGTGTGTGTGTGTGTGTGTGTGTGTGTGTGTGTGTGTGTGTGTGTGTGTGTGTGTGTGTGTGTGTGTGTTACTACTTGGACTCATTATATATTCACTCATACTACACAAATATTAATTTAATAGGTTAAATCCTAAATCACAATATAATGATCATCATAAGTATATTAACCCAAGTTCTTCCTCTACCGTGCTTTCTGTATTTCCATACATGTCATTATTTTATATATATATATATATATATATATATATATATATATATATATATATATATATATATATATATATATATATATATATATATATATATATAATGTATATACTCCAGAATACTTGCGAATTTGGCTTAAATGGCAACGCTCTTCTTGGCGAATAAAGCAAGTGAAAATTTGTGTATGCAGCAATTTCGTAAAACTCACTCTGAACCTAACGAAAAAAATATATTTCATTGTGTTTATCATTAATTTATTGTAAACTTATCTAAAATATATTTAGTTGGATTAGGCTAAATTAAATTGTTCATGTTATAATAAGGTTAGGTAAGTTATCTAAGATTCTTTTGATGCAAAATTATTAATTTTCACATTAACATAAATGGAAAAAATATATCTTTCAACGTATAAGAGAAAATTTTAGAAGGATTTAATTTTATACGAGTTCTTGTTAATTGACAAATTTTACCTACTCGGGACGACATTTATATGTACATTGCATACATTGATGTACATTTTTTAATCTGACCTTCTCCCACCTAGGTATGGTGGCCCAGCAAAGAAAATACTTTCACTTCCACTTTCTTAACTACTTGCCAGAAGAATGCTATGACCCTCCCACTTCACCTTCAGAACACAAGCAGCTCCAGGACTCCTGAATCCCTTCATAAATATTACCTTTCCCACACTTCAACTGCACGTCATATCATAAAAATCTCTTGCCTTAGCTCACTATCGAACACCCCTATATATGCCAATTGTAAGTCTAAGCCCGTATCTCTCAAAACTTCCTTTACCCTCCCCCCTCATTCTTGGGACGCCCCTTACCCTTCCTTCTCTACGCTTTTGATTTATACGCTTTCCTAGTTATCGTATTTCTCTCCACCCTTTCTGTATGTCCGAACCATCTCAACAACCCGTCCTCGGCAGTGAATAATATTTTCAGTAACTTCCCACTTCCTTATCTCCCAACTACAAATTCTCTGCATAAAATTAACACCACGCATTACCCCTGCCTCCAGCCTCCTCCTCGCTATTTATTCAGAAACTCATGCTTCACACACCCATACAGCAGTGCTGGTACCACTATACTCTGGTAGTTCCATTTTTTGCCTCCATAAACAAAGTTCTTTGTATCCCCAGATGTCTCAAAGCACCCACCTAACTTTTGCCATCATTAATTCTATGGCTCACCTTAGCTGTCATAGACCCATCTGCCGACAAGTACATTCCCCAATGTTTGAACACATTTACTTCCTCCATACTCTCTTTCTCAAGTCTAATATTGTGTCTTTAAATGTCTATATTTTTTGATACTCTCTTCACCTTGCTATTGTGTTTCATTTAATTTTCTTCTTTTGCTTATCCTCCCAAAGTCGTTTACCAAGTTTTACAGCTTCTCTTCCGTATCTCCCAGAAGAACCGTGTCATTGGGAAAAACCAACTGTAACAGCTCCCACGCCATATCACATTCACTATTTTTCAATGGCACACCTTTCCCTAACACTATAGGATTCACTTTTTTTTATAACCCCATCCATAAATATGTTAAATAACCATGATGACATCACACATGCCTGTCTATTGCATACTTTAACTGGAAAATAATCCCCCTCTCCGCTACATATCCTTACTTGCTTCTCGTTTTCCACATAAAAGCTCTTTACTACTGAAAGTAACCTACTACCTATTTTATTCACTTGCAACATTCGTCACATTGCCTCCCTATCCACCCTATCATTTGTCTTTTCTAAACCCATAAATGCAATAAAAAATTTCCTTGCCTTTATCCAAGTATTGTGCACTTACAGTATGTGCTTCACTGTAAACACTTGTTCTACACCTCCCTACCCATCCTAAAACCTCCTTGTTTCTCCGCAATCCTACTCTGTCTTACTCATAATTCTTTCAATAACTACCACAATTTACCCGTTATACTCAATAGAATATTTCCTTTATAATTATTACTCTCCTTTATACCCTTTTCCCTTATACAAAGGAACTAAGCATGCTATATGTCAGTCCACAGATATTTTTCCCCTTTCATGCATATACTGAGCAAATGCACCAACAACTTCAAGACTAAATCTCCATATGCTTTTAATATTACTATCTTAATCCCATCTGCCCCAGCTGCTTTATCATAGCCTTTCATTCTACCCATTGCCTCATGCTCCTTCCCCACATTCACAACTGGTTCTTCCTCACCCCTAAAAGATGTTGTAACTCCCTGCCAAGTGCATGAAATCACTGACTCCCTCTCTTCACCAACACTAAACAATTCCTTCCTCAAAATATTTCTTCCATCTTTTCACTATCTCCACCTCCCCATCTAATGGCTCCCTTTCTTTATTTTAACTGTTAAATCATTATATATGTTTCTTGTAACAAACTTAACTGGTGTCACCAAAAGTGATGTAATGCAGGTTTTGTGTCGAGAGTGGTTATATAATGCAGTTATAGTGTAACGTTACAAAATTCCCCCAGCCCATAGTCTCCAAACAAGAGTCGAACACACTCCTTTGTAAGGGGATGGGTGGGAGGGGCGGTCACTTGATCCTAGTTAAAGGCTATTGATCCATGAAATTCAAATTTCTGTTTTCTTCTCCAAATCTAATTGACCCCTACTGTCCACCCATTCTCCATGCTCTGCATGGCACTTACAAATTCAGTGCTTACAAATTCAGTACCGAGGAACTGATTATCTAATATTTATCTCTGACTGTTTCTGCTTTCTTCAGTATTTAAATCACCACTGTATTCGACCGAAGGAGCCTTCCGAGTAGGAGGAACGTATCGACCAAAAAAAAAAAAAACTACTCGTTGGAAACGAGGAAACTCACTGAGAAAACGTCTATTACACAAGAAATGAAAATTGGCAGTACATATCAACCTCTACCTGGAGAGTCAAATTTGTCATCAAGGCAGAGGAGCAGCAGACAAAGATGTTTAGAAGCATGTGTCAGTTGTATAAGAACCACAGCTGAGTAAATTCAAGGTGTTTGTAACTTAGCCTAATCTCTAGCACACGTTATTACGTGAATAGTTACCATCCCTTGACTATTCGACATTACAGACCAGTATACATGCTGCATTGCTTCTGTACTCGCACCGGCGACTCAAAGACCCGATCAAGGATTTTCAGACTTCAATTATTCCGGATTAGACGACCACCAGCCACTAGAAATGTAATCAATATTCACCTGATTTTCCCACGAATATATCTGCTTGTTAACTATGTGGTGTCTCTACGACCTGAGGCTTCACAGAGTGAAACCTAGACTCGTTAACCACTTATTCTGCAATTTATGTCTTGTCTTCAATAATAATAAAAGCAATGCAAAAAAATAACGCAAATATATAGTGTAAAAATGAAGAAAATGCTAATAAATAGAATATATTAGAACCCGGAGTAATAGCCTGTAGTTTATCACAGTAAAAATACATGGACACTCAGTATCCAGGGAAATAAATATCAGATGCGTCCCTGGAGAACACTTATGCAGAGCACTCTACAGAATATCTCGTTTTACTCTTTTTTACCACCAGCAGTACGTGAGACGCCTATGGCCGAAATGCTGAGAAATTATTAAGATTTCGAAAACGATAAAATAACGTTAATATGTGAAAAAATCTACTCAAGTACCAAAAGAATTTTACTACGACAACCTGCGAATAAATTATTTGCATTATTTAGCGTGCTAAGTAGCTATGCAAATGTGATAGTGTGCTCACGGGGGCTATTTTGTCACTGAAGCTTGGAGAAAAGGGCAAAAAAAAATATTTTTTTTTTAGCATACGTTACCAACACCACAACAACAACACTAACAGAAGCAACACCAATAACAACACTAACAGCAGCAACAACGCCATCAACACAGCACAAAGCACCATTACCATCTTTCCCCCCCAAACACTATAAATAAAAGTTGCAGTAGCAGCACTATCATCACCACCACAGCAGCAAACCCACCAACAAAACCAGTAGCAATAAAACCACCAACAAAATCAATAGCAGCAACAGCAACATAACCATCATCTCCAACACTAGCTTACCTGCTACACTACTTGCACCATCACTAGCATACCAGCAACACTACTAGCACCACCAATAACCTACCAGTTACACTACTAACATACCAGAAAAACCTACTAGCACAACTACTAACATATCAGCAACAAACCAGCACCACTAACATATCAGCAAAACTACTAGTGCCAGCACTAACATGCCAGCAACATTAGCATCACCACTATCCTACCAGTAGCACTACTAGTACCACTAGCTCAATCACTCAACACTTAATACCAGCAGCAGCACTACCAACACTCACAGCCTAAACACCACCACACAAAGGATAACCAGCAACAGTATAACCAGCACCAGCATCACCAGCGACACCATCACCAGCAACACCACCACCAGCAACACCATCACCAGCGACACCATCACCAGCGACACCATCACCAGCGACACCATCACCAGCGACACCATCACCAGCGACACCATCACCAGCGACACCATCACCAGCGACACCATCACCAGCGACACCATCACCAGCGACACCATCACCAGCGACACCATCACCAGCGACACCATCACCAGCGACACCATCACCAGCGACACCATCACCAGCGACACCATCACCAGCAACACCATCACCAGCAACACCATCACCAGCAACACCATCACCACCTCCATCAGCGTCACCAACAGCATTGCTAACAGCAGCATCGGCTCCAGTCACCACTATTACTACCAGTACCTGGGTGGTGGTGGTGGTAGTTACTAGTGTGGTGGTGTACGGTAACTGGTATCGTAGTGGAGGGCCAAAAGTCTGGTGAAAAGGTCAGGCGTAGCCTTAATGACCCTTGTATAGTTAATTGGTTTTAAACCCACATTAACCAACCACACTCCTTGGACACAATACCCACGACGACGAGTAAACTAGAGCCACTTTGACGCGCTGATTACCGTCAATTTCTCGCCTTCCATTAGCCAGAATCCTAATGCTACTTCCCCACACATTCAGAGTGTAAACAGATGCAGATTGCCACCGTTATCTTTCCCTGGGACCATTAACCTCTCCTTCTCTTCCGTGTTCGCAAGCACTTCCAACACCACCTTACAGCTTTTCTCCGTTCTTAATTACTTACATATATGTAGTTCCGAATAGGTAAAACTGGTCAATTAGCAAGAACTCGTTTAAAATTAAGTCATTTTTTAAATTTTCCTCTTATACGTTTAAAGAGATTTTTTTCATTCATGTTTATGTAACAATTTTGTACAAAAAAAAAAATGAAAAAACTTAACTAACCTTATTATAACAAGCGGAATTTAATTTAGCCTAATCAAACTAATATATTTTAAATAAGTTTACAATAATTTAATAATAAACAGACACAATGAAATATATTTTTTTTCGTTAGGTTCAGAATGATTTTTGAGAAATTTTTGCATACACAAATTTTAGCTTGTTCAGGGACGGGAAATCCTGTGCCAAAAACCTACTGGAGTTCAATGACAGGGTGACAGCAGTAAGAGAGAGAGGGATGGGAAGATAACATTTTCTTTGTAAGAAGGCGTTTGACACAGTTCCATACAAGAGATTAGTGCAAAAACTGGAGGACCAGGCAGGATAACAGGGAAGGTACTACAATGGATCAGAGAATACTTGTTAAGAAGACAGCAGCGAGTCATGGTACGAGGCGAGGTGTCCGAGTGGGCACTTGTGACGAGTGGGGTTCCACAGGGGTCAGTCCTAGCACCGGTGTTGTTTCTGGTATTTGTGAACGACATGACGGAAGGAATAGACTTCGATGTGTCCCTGTTTGCAGATGTGATGATGAGAAGAATTCAATCAGACCAGGACCAGGCAGAACTATAAAGGGATCCAGCAATTGGCTCTTAGAGTTCAGCCCCACCAACTGCAAAGTCATAAAGATTGAGGAAGGGCAAAGAAGACCGCAGACGGAGTACAGTCTAGGGGGCCAGAGACTACAAATCTCACTCAAGGAAAAAGATCTTGGGGTGAGTATAACACCAGGCACATCTCCTGAGGCGCACATCAAACAAATAATGGCTGCAGCATATGGGCGCCAAGCAAACCTAAGAACAGCATTCCGCAGTCTTAATAAGGAATCGATCAGGACCCTGTACACCGTGTACGTTAGACTCATATTGGAGTATGCGGCACCAGTTTGGAACCCACATCTAGCCAAGCTCGTAAAGAAACTAGAGAAAGTGCATAAGTTTGCAACAAGAATAGTCCCAGAGCTAAGGAGTATGTCCTTCGAGGCGAAGTTAAGGGAAATCGACCTGACGACACTTGAAGACAGGAGAGATAAGGGGGGGGGGGACATGATAACGACATGTAAAATACTGAGAGGAATTGACAAGGTGGAGAGAGACGGGATGTTCCAGAGATGGGACACAGCAACAAGGGGACACAGTTGGAAGTTGAAGACAGAGATGAATTACAGGGATGTTAGGAAGTATTTCTTCAGTCACAGAGTAGTCAGGAAGTGGAATAGTTTGGGAAGCGATGTAGTGGAGGCAGGATCCATTCATAGCTTTAAGCAGAGGTATGATAAAGTTCATTGTGCAGGGAGAGTGACCCAGGAGCGGCCAGTGAAGAGGCGGGGCCAGGAGCTGAGAATCGACCCCTGCAACCACAACTAGGTGAGTACACACACACACTCGGATGTTACGGTAAGAACAATAAAAAATCTTATATGAGGCCATGATGCAGGTAGTGGAGCACTGCGCAGTGCTCCACTATTTAAAATGCTCTATTATTTAGAACTGTTGTTGTCTTACGTTGGATTGTAATTGTGTATCAAGGGTCTAGGCTGAAAACATGCTGGTTCTTTTTATTGTGTCTGTTGTTTATCGCCGATTCCAGGCATTGTATTCTGGACCTGTTCTCTTCTTTAATAATAGACTTGACGTCTTTCCACGTCTTAATATGTACATGCTTGTCCAGATAAGTGACGCACGCATATTGTGCATCACTCACCGGGAACACTAATTCCAGGTATATGTATATCCAGTGGAGGTGGTTATCGTAGTTGTTTTTGTTGTTAATGATGATGGTTATGGCTGTAGCGATGTTAATGGTGTTGACGTTGGATGAGGAGTGTGGTGGTATTCGTGGTGTAGTTGGTGGTGGTGGTGGTTAAGACCAGAGATAGTGGTGACCACTTTTATAGTGTTAGAGAAGCTGCTGGATGAGCTAAACGCCATAAGTTCCTAAACCACAGGGCAATTTAAGCACGAATCAGATTTCTATACAAGTGATAGTGAATGAGTTAAGTCCAGACGTTGCATGAAACACCGTGTTGCTGACGAGCGTGAAGATAAAAGCGCTGTGTCAAGCATTATCAAATGGTAAGACATGTAGAGTTAACATGCCTGTTTACTTCTGGAACGGACAGTGGAAATAGATGCGGAAAGTTGAAGGTTCTTGTGGCTGGAGATCATCTGAGCCAGATTAAATGAAGTTTAAAAATAAAACGATGTGCTCATGAGCAGCTGATACTAGAAGAGGAACAATGAAAGAGGTTTACTTGTGAATGCTATGTAGGGAATGTCGCTAATCATGCGAGTAAAGTCTCTCACACAAGTGAAATACAGGATTCGAGAAAGACCTGGCAAGTATGGGCTAATAGGCGGCCTGCAATGGACCTTCATTCTTTTGTCCTTACGTTATGCTTAAAATAAAGCCTCATCACCCAAAATCTGAATCTAGTGTCACTGTGACATGACAGTCTTCACATGAGCCACTGACGTAAATACTCTATAAAACAATTCTGCTTTCGATAATTGAGAGCTAAGCATAAATATTTATCTTTATCCAAAGATTTATTGCTTGAAAAGTAAAAATCAAGCATTTTGCTTCAGAATACATTTTTCGGTGTATATACACTGAATATATTTACCTTAATGTATACACACCTAAATATTACAAAAATCCCCATTTTAGGAATCAAAAAATTTCATGACTGGCTGAGTACATGTGAAAGAAAGTCTTCATAACGCCAAGTACTTCATAGAGTTTGCAACGAATAACATTAATGGTATATAGTGCCAACAGGTAGATGACTGAGACACACTGCATCTTCCTTTCTGTGCTTAAAATCTAAAGTGGTGGATGAATACAGAAATGCACTATTATGAGATCTAGTATTATACTGTATTTTTGTCATCCATAGCGGCTCTATTTTATACAATTTCTCTTCAAGATTAAGGCAGTGAAAAGCATTCTAAGCTCAGGAACTGATTACCTTATCTTCTACTGTCTCCAAGTAATAACCTCCGTAATGAACTGATAAAGCCACTGGTTGGTAAAATGTCTTCAGAATAAAGATACCCAGGTGTTGCAAGTGTGTCCGATTCATCAACTAATTACGTTAATATATTTAAGTACTTAGTAGCACCCAAAAACATTACTGAAGAACATGAGACAAAAGTGATAAAGGAACACACATGCATACAAAGCAAGAACGAAGAACATTATGCATCCTGATTTGCAAGAACACTATGCATCCTGATTTGCAAGAACACTATGCATCCTGATTTGCAAGAAACACTACTACTATGCATCCTGATTTGCAAGAACACTATGCATCCTGATTTGCAAGAACACTATGCATCCTGATTTGCAGGAACACTATGCATCCTGATTTGCAAGAACACTATGCATCCTGATTTGCAAGAAACACTACTACTATGCATCCTGATTTGCAAGAACACTATACATCCTGATTTGCAAGAACACTATGCATCCTGATTTGCAAGAAACACTACTACTATGCATCCTGATTTGCAAGAACACTATGCATCCTGATTTGCAAGAACACTATGCATCCTGATTTGCAAGAACACTATGCATCCTGATTTGCAAGAAACACTACTACTATGCATCCTGATTTGCAAGAACACTATGCATCCTGATTTGCAAGAAACACTACTACTATGCATCCTGATTTGCAAGAACACTATGCATCCTGATTTGCAAGAACACTATGTATCCTGATTTGCAAGAAACACTACTACTATGCATCCTGATTTGCAAGAACACTATGCATCCTGATTTGCAGGAACACTATGCATCCTGATTTGCAAGAAAGAAGAACACTATGTATCCTGATTTGCAAGAACACTATGCATCCTGATTTGCAAGAACACTATGCATCCTGATTTGCAAGAACACTATGCATCCTGATTTGCAAGAAAGAAGAATACTATGCATCCTGATTTGCGTCAACTAACGCAAATCAGAGCACAAAGAACAAAAATTTTCACTGCTGGCAGAAAAAAAATATCATCCGAAAATTTTTTCTCAAAAATATATGGCCAGAAAGTGGCGCCAAGGAAAAGGTTTTAAAAGGTTTATGTTTGCGCCGTATATTTATTGGACGGGAAAGTGGGCTTCTCTCCTCCTCTTACTGCCCCTGCCTCCGTCCTCCACCTTATTTTCCATCCTCCTCTGTCTCCCTCCCTCCCTGCACGCACGCTGCTCTCTCTCTCTCACATTATATATATAAATATAAATATATATATATATATATATATATATATATATATATATATATATATATATATATATATATATATATGTCGTGCCGAATAGGCAGAACTTGCGATCTTGGCTTAAATAGCAACGCTCATCTTGCCATATAGGACAAGTGAAAATTTGTGTATGGAATAATTTCGCCAAAATCATTCTGAACCAAACGAAAAAAATATATTTCACTGTGTCTGTTTAGTATTAAATTATTGTAAAGAAATCTAAAATATATTTAGTTGGGTTAGGCTAAAATAAATTGTTCTTGTTATAATAAGGTTAGGTAAGTTTTCTAAGATTCTTTTGGAGCAAAATTAATTTTTTTTACATTAACATTAATGAAAAATATATATCTTTAAACGTATAAGAGAAAATTTCAGAAAGGACTTAATTTTAAATGAGTTCTTGCTAATTGACCAGTTTTACATATTCGGCACGACATATATATATATATACATATATATATATATATATATATATATATATATATATATATATATATATATATATATATATATATATATATATGTCGTGCCGAATATGTAAAACTGGTCAATTAGCAAGAACTCATTTAAAATTAAGTCCTTTCTGAAATTTTCTCTTATACGTTTAAAGATATATTTTTCTCATTAATGTTAATGTAAAAAATTTTATTTTTGCTCCAAAAGAATCTTAGAAAACTTACCTAACCTTATTATTACAAAAACAATTTATTTTAGTCTAACCCAACTAAATATATTTTAGATTTGTTTACAATAATTTAATACTAAACAAACACAGTGAGATATATTTTTTTCGTTAGGTTCAGAATGATTTTGGCGAAATTATTGCATACACAAATTTTCGTTTGTCCAATATGGCAAGATGAGCGTTGCTATTTAAGCCAAGATAGCAAATTCTGCCTATTCGGCACGTCATTATATATATATATATATATATATATATATATATATATATATATATATATATATATTACATATTTTTTTTTTATTATCAGACTGGCCGATTCCCACCAAGGCAGGGTGGCCCGAAAAAGAAAAACTTTCACCATCATTCATTCCATCACTGTCTTGCCAGAAGGGTGCTTTACACTACAGTTTTTAAACTGCAACATTAACACCCCTCCTTCAGAGTGCAGGCACTGTACTTCCCATCTCCAGGACTCAAGTCCGGCCTGCCGGTTTCCCTGAATCCCTTCATAAATGTTACTTTGCTCACACTCCAACAGCACGTCAAGTATTAAAAACCATTCGTCTCCATTCACTCCTATCAAACACGCTCACGCACGCCTGTTGGAAGTCCAAGCCCCTCGCACACAAAACCTCCTTTACCCCCTCCCTCCAACCTTTCCTAGGCCGACCCCTACCCCGCCTTCCTTCCACTACAGACTGATACACTCTTGACGTCATTCTGTTTCGCTGCATTCTCTCTACATGTCCGAACCACCTCAACAACCCTTCCTCAGCCCTCTGGACAACACTTTTGGTAATCCCGCACCTCCTCCTAACTTCCAAACTACGAATTCTCTGCATTATATTCACACCACACATTGCCCTCAGACATGACATCTCCACTGCCTCCAGCCTTCTCCTCACTGCAACATTCATCACCCATGCTTCACACCCATATAAGAGTGTTGGTAAAACTTTGCTCTCATACATTCCCCTCTTTGCCTCCAAGGACAAAGTTCTTTGTCTCCACAGACTCCTAAGTGCACCACTCACCCTTTTCCCCTCATCAATTCTATGATTCACCTCATCCTTCATAGACCCATCCGCTGACACGTCCACTCCCAAATATCTGAATACATTCACCTCCTCCATACTCTCTCCCTCCAATCTGATATCCAATCTTTCATCACCTAATATTTTTGTAATCCTCATAACCTTACTCTTTCCTGTATTCACTTTTAATTTTCTTCTTTTGCACACCCTACCAAATTCATCCACCAATCTCTGCAACTTCTCTTCAGAATCTCCCAAGAGCACAGTGTCATCAGCAATGAGCAACTGTGACAACTCCCACTTTATGTGTGATTCCTTATCTTTTAACTCCACGCCTCTTGTCAAGACCCCTCGCATTTACTTCTCTTACAACCCCATCTATAAATATATTAAACAACCACGGTGACATCACACATCCTTGTCTAAGGCCTACTTTTACTGGGAAATAATTTCCCTCTTTCCTATGTACTCTAACTTGAGCCTCACTATCCTCGTAAAAACTCTTCACTGCTTTCAGTAACCTACCTCCTACACCATACACCTGCAACATCTGCAACATTGCCCCCTATCCACCCTGCCATACGCCTTTTCCAAATCCATAAATGCCACAAAGACCTCTTTAGCCTTATCTAAATACTGTTCACTTATGTGTTTCACTGTAAACACCTGGTCCACACACCCCCTACCTTTCCTAAAGCCTCCTTGTTCATCTGCTATCCTATTCTCAGTCTTACTTTTAATTCTTTTAATAATAACTCTACCATACACTTTACCAGGTATACTCAATAGACTTATCCCCCTATAATTTTTGCACTCTCTTTTGTCCCCTTTCCCTTTATACAAAGGAACTATGCATGCTCTCTGCCAATCCCTAGATACCTTACCCTCTTCCATACATTTATTAAATAATTGCACCAACCACTCCAAAACTATATCCCCACCTGCTTTTAACATTTCTATCTTTATCCCATCAATCCCGGCTGCCTTACCCCCTTTCATTTTACCTACTGCCTCACGAACTTCCCCCACACTCACAACTGGCTCTTCCTCACTCCTACAAGATGTTATTCCTCCTTGCCCTATACATGAAATCACATCTTCCCTATCTTCATCAACATTTAACAATTCCTCAAAATATTCCCTCCATCTTCCCAATACCTCTAACTCTCCATTTAATAACTCTCCTCTCCTATTTTTAACTGACAAATCCATTTGTTCTCTAGGCTTCCTTAACTTGTTAATCTCACTCCAAAACTTTTTCTTATTTTCAACAAAATTTGTTGATAACATCTCACCCACTCTCTCATTTGCTCTCTTTTTACATTGCTTCACCACTCTCTTAACCTCTCTCTTTCTCTCCATATACTCTTCCCTCCTTGCATCACTTCTACTTTGTAAAAACTTCTCATATGCTAACTTTTTCTCCCTTACTAATCTCTTTACATCATCATTCCACCAATCGCTCCTCTTCCCTCCCGCACCCACTTTCCTGTAACCACAAACTTCTGCTGAACACTCTAACACTACATTTTTAAACCTACCCCATACCTCTTCGACCCCATTGCCTATGCTCTCATTAGCCCATCTATCCTCCAATAGCTGTTTATATCTTTCCCTAACTGCCTCCTCTTTTAGTTTATAAACCTTCACCTCTCTCTTCCCTGATGCTTCTGGAATCCTTGTATCCCATCTACCTTTTACTCTCAGTGTAGCTACAACTAGAAAGTGATCTGATATATCTGTGGCCCCTCTATAAACATGTACATCCTGAAGTCTACTCAATAGTCTTTTATCTACCAATACATAATCCAACAAACTACTGTCATTTCGCCCTACATCATATCTTGTATTCTTATTTATCCTCTTTTAAAATATGTATTACCTATAACTAAACCCCTTTCTATACAAAGTTCAATCAAAGGGCTCCCATTATCATTTACACCTGGCACCCCAAACTTACCTACCACACCCTCTCTAAAAGTTTCTCCTACTTTAGCATTCAGGTCCCCTACCACAATTACTCTCTCACTTGGTTCAAAGGCTCCTATGCATTCACTTAACATCTCCCAAAATCTCTCTCTCTTCTCTGCATTCCTCTCTTCTCCAGGTGCATACACGCTTATTATGACCCACTTCTCGCATCCAACCTTTACTTTAATCCACATAATTCTTGAAATTACACATTCATATTCTCTTTTCTCCTTCCATAACTGATCATTCAACATTACTGCTACCCCTTCCTTTGCTCTCTCTCAGATACTCCAGATTTAATCCCATTTATTTCCCCCCACCGAAACTCCCCTACCCCCTTCAGCTTTGTTTCGCTTAGGGCCAGGACATCCAACTTCTTTTCATTCATAACATCAGCAATCATCTGTTTCTTGTAATCTGCACTACATCCACGCACATTCAAGCATCCCAGTTTTATAAAGTTTTTCTTCTTCTCTTTTTTAGTAAATGTCTACAGGAGAACGGGTTACTAGCCCATTGCTCCCGGCATTTTAGTCGCCTCATACGACACGCATGGCTTACGGAGGAAAGATTCTTTTCCACTTCCCCATGGACAATAGAAGAAATAAAGAAGAACAAGATCTATGTAGAGAAAGGAGAAAAACCTAGATGTATGTATATATATATATATATGCATGTGCATGTCTGTGAAGTGTGACCAAAGTGTAAGTTGGAGTAGCAAGATATCCCTGTTATCTAGCGTGTTTATGAGACAGAAAAAGACACCAGCAATCCTACCATCATGCAAAACAGTTACAGGTTTCTGTTTCACAGTCATCTGGCAGGACGGTAGTACTTCCCTGGGTGGTTGCTGTCTACCAACCTACTACCTACACATATATACACACACACATATATATACACACACACACACACAATATATATATATATATATATATATATATATATATATATATATATATCGTGCCGAATAAGTAAAATTTGCGGTTTTGGATTAAATAGCAGCGCACTTCTTGCCGAATAGGGCAAGCGAAAATTTGTGCATGCAATAATTTCGCAAAAAATCATTCTGAAATTTAACGAGAATAATATATTTCTATTGTATTTGTTTATAATTTTTTTAAACCTATATAAGATATATTTTGTTGGATTAGGCTAAATTAAATTGCGCTTGTTATATTAAGCTTAGGTGAGTTTTCTAAGGTTCTTTTAGTACAAAATTATTAATTTTTACATAAATATAAATGAAAAAATATATCTTTAAACGTACAGGAGAAAATTTTAGAAAAGACTTAATTTTAATTAAACGAGTTCTTGCTAACTGACTAGTTTTACCTATTCGGCACGATATATATATATATATATATATATATATATATATATATATATATATATATATATATATGTGTGTGTGTGTGTGTGTGTGTGTGTGTGTGTGTGTGTGTGTGTGTGTGTGTGTGTGTGTGTGTGTGTGTGTGTGTGTGTATGGCTACCCACGACTACAATATTAATATTCCGGCTCGTTGCCGATAATTAAGCTGGCAATAATTGGCATCAGCAAGTTGATTACAGCATCACAGTCGCTTCACTACATTCCCAGCAAGGTTATCTCACACATTAACTTAGTTACTGTCACCTGAATCTCTGGCGCCAACACTATTAAACTCGAGTACACTGTTGCTGAACTTGACTACTGAAGATGCTGAACTTCTGCACTGGTGCTGAACTTGTGCGCTGATTCTGAACTAAATGCTTATGCTGAAGGTGGATACTGATGCCTGACCTGGATTTTTTATTTTCAACCTGAGCATTAATTCTGAACTTGAGTATTGGTGTCACATAATGAGCGTTGATGTTAGGCCTGAGCACTGAACTTGGGTGTCTATGATGAATTTGAGATTTGATGCCGAGTCTGGGCATTGATGGCTAGTTGGTTTGTTAATTGAGTTTAAAGACTAGTGACTAGACTTGCTTCATTATGGCTGCATGTCATCTACACACCACCAGCCTAATATACTGTAATTCGTAAACTAGCAATTACATTCTCAGCATATACACACTGAGAGCTACACGCATCTGTTGATGCTAAGCGTCTCGTCAATCTTATTTCAGGATGCAATGGTAAACTTGCAACACTAATATTGTTGACAAAAGAAATGATCCAAATTTCTTAATTCCCACAACAGTAAAAAAAAAAAAAACCTTCTCAAAATAAACTTTTACTTGGACAACGTTTCGCTCTGCAACTTAGTTCCAATATGAGTTTGTTCTGAAATGCGTTTTCAATAATTAGTACATCTGAATAACGCCAAGTTGGTTTGTGTATATGCCAGAATTATAAAATATTTTACCCTTTTCATTCTACATACTGTTGACATATACGTAACTGATGCAGTTAGTGGAAAACAAAACACATAAAACTCTAGTTTATAAACACTTTCACATTCAGACATGACCACACAAACACACGTGTTGCTGTAATTTTCACTCTCACTCTCTCTCTCCCTCCCTCCTTCCTTCTCTCCCTCCCTCCTTCCTTCCCTCACTCCCTCTCACCATCTCTCCCTCCCTCTCTCTCCCTCCCTCACCAGATTCTCATGTTTCATGTGATATTATTAAACTCTTGAATTTACTTTTGGAAGAATCAATAATATATTTTAACATTAATATATTTTCTCTTTTTGATAGAAAAATGGTCCATGTTTTTATTTGATCACTTACTAGCTTATCTAATGGATTATTTACGAATATGATTAGCTTTCTTGAAACAGAATGTTGCTTTCAGTGAATGCCGCAGCATTCACCAGAAATGCCCACCCGAAACATTGCATTTAAATATCTAATCGAGGCATTCTAATGAAAACAAGCATGTGCTGTCTTTCTCCCTCCCAAACAAAACTTCAAAGTTTTGTATGCCATTTATGTCGTGTATTTTGCTGGCACACCATCAGTGTAACTTATCTTTCACAGTAGTGTCTTGTCCAATGGTCTGTCAATGTCTTCTGTAGCCAAACCTTTTCTAATATCAAGTAATTTTCACTATTTTTATTTGCGACAGTTTCATAGTGACAGCTGCATTGTGGGGAAAATTGTCTCAGCAATACTCGACAATGCTTGTAAAAATGGCAAAGGTCGCTTCCTAGCAGTGAAGGGGCACCAGTGGTTTGTAATATTCTATTGGATGTTCAGAAGCCCTTCAAAGAAACTTGCCTCAGCCCTCATTCCATTCTCAGTGGAGTAGTCTATCGTTTAACCGTCAGGGCAAAAGAATCCCTAGTGAAAAGTAGTGCAATAAATACATACCAACTTACCAGTAACAAGCCTATGTTTAAATTCTAGCTTGAAAAGCATCTCAAAAGAATTCCTTATCAGGCGGGTTTTCCTCATCAATTACATCTACAGCAGAGCATCTGAGGGTAATTTGGTTTTGACTCTTGCAATCGGTATAACACGATTGAAAAAAAAAGGTTTAATTTGATTACTGTGGTGGTTTCATCTGCCGTATATCAGAGGAAAGAGATGCAAGGCATAAAGAGGTCAATGATATCTTTTTGTAAAGTCTCGCAATGGTCCCATGCTCATCAGAATAAACAAACAACTGAGGTAATCAGACCCGATGGGCAAAAGCGCCCTGATGAAGCTAAAAAATAAAACAGGATTACACAAGTATGTCTCAGTGGCAGATACTTACCTCAGATAAACCAGGGAGAGATGCCCCCAGCGGCAGACTCATTAAAATTGGAAAAAAAAAATAAGGCCTCCTTCCGATAAAGCTTCGCTCAAAAAAATAGGAAAAGCTCGAGCCATATAGAAAGCGAGCACTCATGTTCCTGGAATCAAGAACCAAAGAAAAATCCGATTTCTGATACAGAGGGTCTACGCATAGGAAATGCCTGCTGCGTCCCAGGCGCACTGCCGACCTGAGCACTTAGTGACAATGTCTGAAATGTGACAGAGGCAAACACTATGAGCTAGTGAGATGTTCAAGTACGTTCAGAGTCTTAGTGTGGTAAGCAGGTGGAGTGAGCTTAAAGAGGAGGAGTTGGGGGAGGCAGACTCTGGGTATAATTTCAAAAGGAGGTATAACAGGACACTGTTATATACCGGCCAATTTTTGAAGACAATGGGCCGGGGTGTTAGGACTTGAGTCTCGACCCTCGCGAGTATAACTTAGTGAGCAAGCAAGCGCACCCCCCACCCACACACAAAACAAAAACACGCACACAAATCACTAAAACACACCACTAAAACACACATCACTAAAACACACATCACTAAAACACACATCACTAAAACACACATCACTAAAACAAACACACACACACACACACACACACACACACACACACACACACACACACACACACACACACAGCCTGGTTCAGTGCAATAAGTCAGGCGATGCGACCCAGGTAATGGACCGATAAATGTATTCACTCCGATTCATCAAAGCCTCCTCTTCCTCTTCGTTACTGATCCCACTTCGTGAAGGTTGGGCGTGTCTCCTCTTCCATACCGACCCCACTTCATGATGGGTGGCTCTACCTCCTCCTCTCTTCTTCCTGAATGACTCTTCCTCATGAAGACACTGTCTTGCCAACAAATCAAAATACAACGAAAATATAAGGTACTGTATTTCTGTTACAGTTCCTACTGCAGCTTCCACATGATCGAAGAGGCTTCGACAGACTCAGGGGATTAAGATTATTTGCTTCTCTCTGGGCACCTTTTCATCTTATTTCTGTTTTCTGTCTTCAAACCAACAATGTCTGCCTGGCTTCAAAGGTAATTTTCTCCTGCGGAATTTACGTTATTCCCCTCAGCAGCATTATCTTCTCCAACAATACTATTTTCTTCGTCACCAACACTATCCTCCCCCACACGACCACCACTGTGAGGGTGCATCTTGTACCCACCACTGTGAGGGTGCATCTTGTACCCACCACTGTGAGGGTGCATCTTGTACCCACCACTGTGAGGGTGCATCTTGTACCCACCACTGAGAGGGTGCATCTTGTACCCACCACTGTGAGGGTGCATCTTGTACCCACCACTGTGAGGGTGCATCTTGTACCCACCACTGTGAGGGTGCATCTTGTACCCACCACTGTGAGGGTGCATCTTGTACCCACCACTGTGAGGGTGCATCTTGTACCCACCACTGTGAGGGTGCATCTTGTACCCACCACTGTGAGGGTGCATCTTGTACCCACCACTGTGAGGGTGCATCTTGTACCCACCACTGTGAGGGTGCATCTTGTACCCACCACTGTGAGGGTGCATCTTGTACCCACCACTGTGAGGGTACATCTTGTACCCACCACTGTGAGGGTACATCTTGTACCCACCACTGTGAGGGTACATCTTGTACCCACCACTGTGAGGGTACATCTTGTACCCACCACTTTGAGGGTACATCTTGTACCCACCACTTTGAGGGTACATCTTGTACCCACCACTGTGAGGGTACATCTTGTACCCACCACTTTGAGGGTACATCTTGTACCCACCACTTTGAGGGTACATCTTGTACCCACCACTGTGAGGGTACATCTTGTACCCACCACTGTGAGGGTACATCTTGTACCCACCACTGTGAGGGTGCATCTTGTACCCACCACTGTGAGGGTGCATCTTGTACCCACCACTGTGAGGGTGCATCTTGTACCCACCACTGTGAGGGTGCATCTTGTACCCACCACTGTGAGGGTGCATCTTGTACCCACCACTGTGAGGGTGCATCTTGTACCCACCACTGTGAGGGTGCATCTTGTACCCACCACTGTGAGGGTGCATCTTGTACCCACCACTGTGAGGGTGCATCTTGTACCCACCACTGTGAGGGTACATCTTGTACCCACCACTGTGAGGGTACATCTTGTACCCACCACTGTGAGGGTACATCTTGTACCCACCACTGTGAGGGTACATCTTGTACCCACCACTTTGAGGGTACATCTTGTACCCACCACTTTGAGGGTACATCTTGTACCCACCACTTTGAGGGTACATCTTGTACCCACCACTGTGAGGGTACATCTTGTACCCACCACTTTGAGGGTATATCTTGTACCCACCACTTTGAGGGTACATCTTGTACCCACCACTGTGAGGGTACATCTTGTACCCACCACTGTGAGGGTACATCTTGTACCCACCACTGTGAGGGTACATCTTGTACCCACCACTGTGAGGGTACATCTTGTACCCACCACTGTGACTGGAATAGTTTAGTCACACTACACCAACAGGACAGCTCTCACATGCCAGTTATATGTAATTCAGTTACATCCAACGGTTTAGTCTTAACAATTCAACAACGGTATCTCATATTATAGTTATTACATACCATTAGGTTTACAACAGAAGGTTCTATTCCACTTCTTACTGCTCCGCAACGGTAGGTGCCGCTTCAGAATTTCTTATCGTTTGTATTACAAAGAAAGGTGGGATTTCCATTGCTTCTTAGTTTTAACAAGTCGTATACCAATGATGTTAGTTTCATAACAGAAGGTCGTATAGTAAATCACGGAACGGGTAGGGATTGAAGCCATGGCAATCGTGTTAGTTACGTGAGTTGAATGGCAGTTACTTCTTGTTAGTTCAACAACTGTGGGTAGATATCCAGTTACCTTTTGAGTTACATTTATTGTGTGTGTGTGTTGACTGGAACTTCATTCCAGTAGCCCTTCAAATATTCGTTTATTTTTAGCTCAAGCGAGCAAATATATTTCTTTATGGAGCAGGGATAAAAAGCAACTCTTTTAGTATTCGCTTGGTAAGTTTAAGATGAATGATTTCAAAGGATTAAAGTGGGCGTGTGCGTGTGTGTGTGTGTGTGTGTGTGTGTGTGTGTGTGTGTGTGTGTGTGTGTGTGTGTGTGTGTACTCACCTAGTTGTGGTTGCAGGGGTCGAGTCACAGTTCCTGGACCCGCCTCTTCGCTGGCCGCTACTAGATCCCTCTTCCCGCTCCATGATCTTTATCTCTTCTTAAAGCTATATATGGATCCTGCCTCTACTACATCACTTCCCAAACTATTCCACTTCCTGATTACTCTGTGGCTGAAGAAATACTTCCTAACATCCCTGTGATTCATCTGAGTCTTCAACTTCCAACTGTGACCCCTTGTTGCTGTGTCCCATCTCTGGAACATCCTGTTTATGTCCACCTTGTCGAATCCTCTCAGTATTTTATGTCGTTATTATATCATCCCTTTCTCTCCTGTCCTCCAGTGTCATCAGGTCGATTTTCCTTAACTTTTCTTCGTAAGACATACCGCTTAGCTCCGAGACCAGTCTAGTTGCAAACCTTTGCACTTTCTCTAGTTTCTTTACGTGCTTGGTTAGGTGTGGGTTCCAAACTGGTGCCGCATACTCCAATATGGGTCTAACGTACACGGTGTACAGAGTCCTGAACGATTCCTCAATAAGATGTCGGAATGCTGTTCTTGGGTTTGCCAGGCGCCCGAAAACCGCAGCAGTGATTTGGTTAATGTGGTCCTCAGGAGATGTGCCTGCTGTTATATACACACCAAGATCCTTTTCCTTGAGTGAAATTTGTAGTCTCTGGTTCCCTAGTGTACTCCGTCTGCGGTTTTATTTGCCCTTCACCAATCTTCTTGACTTTGCACTTGGTGGGGTTGAACTCCAGGAGCCAGTTGCTGGACCAGGCCTGCAGTCTGTCCAGATCCCTTTGTAGTTCTGCCTGGTCCTCGTCCGATTGAATTCTTCATCAACTTCACATCATCTGCAAACAAGGACACTTCTGAGTCTATTCCTTCCGTCATGTCGCTCATCAATACCAGAAACAGCACCGGTCCTAGGACTGACCCCTGTGGAACCCCACTCCGCACAGGTGCCCACTCTGACACCTCGCCACGTACCATGACCCGCTGTTGTCTTCCCGACAGATATTCCCTAATCCATTTCAGTGCCTTCCCTGTTATCCCTGCCTGGTCCTATAGCTTTTGCACTCATTTCTTGTGTGGAACTGTCAAACCCCTTCTTACAGTCCAAGAAAATGCAATCTACCCCCCCCCTCTTTCTTGTATTACTGGTGTCACCCTGTTATAAAACACCAGTAGGTTTGTGACACAGTATTTCCTGCCCCTGAAACCGTGCTGGTTGTCGATGATAAGCTCATTCCTTTTATGTGCTCCACCACTCTTCTGGTAATCTTCTCCACGACTTTGCATACTATAAATGTCAGTGACACTGGTCTGTAGTTTAATGCTTCATATCTGTCTCCATACTTCAAGTAGTCGCCCTGTTTCGATAGATGTATTGAATATTGTTGTTAGAGGTATACATAGCGCCTCTGCTCCCTCTCTCAGGACCCATGGAGAGATGTTATCCGGCCCCATCGCCTTTGAGGTATCTAGATCACTTAGCAGCCTCTTCACTTCTTCCGCGGTTGTATGAATCGTGTCCAAAAGTTGATAGTATACACAGTATTTATTGATAGTACACACCACCTCTCCGACTTTCTGGAGTCCCTTTTGTCTCCTCTGTGAAAACTTCTTTGAATCTCATGTTGAGCTCCTCACATACTTCGCAGTCGTTTCATGTGATCTTCCCTCCTTCCTTCCTCAGCCTGATTATCTGGTCCTTGACTGTCATTTTATTCCTGATGTGGCTGTCAACAGCTTCCGGTCAGAGTTAGCTCTAACTGCTATGTCATTTTCGTATTGCCGTTGAGACTCCCTTCTTACCTGTGCATATTCATTTCTGGCTCTACGACTGCTCTCCTTATTCTCCTGGGTCCTTTGCCTTCTATACTTCTTCCATTCTCTACCACACTTGGTTTTGGCCTCTCTACACCTTTGGGTGTACCACGGGCTATATCCTTGCATTCTCGTTATTTCTATTACCCTTGGGTACAAACCTCTCCTCAGCTTCCTTGCATATTGTTGTCACATATTCCATCATATCATATACTCACTTCCTTGCCAGTACTCTGTCCCACTGAGCCCCGTGCAGGAAATTCTTCATGGCTGTGTAGTCCCCTCTCTTGTATGGCTTCATTCGTCCTGTCCCTCGAGCTTCCCTCTCCACTTGTAACTATGTATTCGAAGCTCAGAACCACGTGATCACTGACTCCGAGGGGTCTTTCATTCGTGATGTCCTCAATATCTGCACTACCCAAGGTGAATATTAGGTTCAGTCTTGCTTGTTCATCCTCTCCTCTCTTTCTGGTAGTGTCCTTTACGTGTTGGTACACTAGGTTTTCCAGTACCACCTTCATCATTTTAGCCCTCCACGTTTCTGGGCCCCCATGTGACTCCAGGTTTTCCCAGTCGATTTCCTTGTGGTTGAAGTCAGCCATAATCAGCAGCTTTCCCCTGCTCGCATTAGCCCTTCTGGCCACTTCAGTCAGGTGTGTGTGTGTGTGTGTGTGTGTGTGTGTGTGTGTGTGTGTGTGTGTGTGTGTGTGTGTGTGTACTCACCTATATACTCACCTATATGTGGTTGCAGGGGTCGAGTCATAGCTCCTAGCCCGCCTCTTCACTGGTCGATACTAATTCACTCTCTCCCTGCTCCATGATATTTGTCATACCTCTTCGTAAGGCTATTTATGGAACTTGCTTCCACTACTTCACTCTCCAGATTATTCCAGTTCCTGACAACTCTAAGACTAAAGAAATACTTCCTAACATCCCTATGACTCATCTGGGTTTTCAGTTTCCAATTGTGTCCCCGTGTTTCTGTATCCCATCTCTGAAACATTCGATCCTTGTCCACGTTGTCAATGCCTCTTAGTATTTTATACGTTGTTATCATGTCCCCTCTATCCCTCCTATCCTCTAGTGTCATCAGGTTGAGTTCCCTTAACCTCTCCTCATAAGACATACCCCTCAGTTCCGGGACTAATCGTGTTGCAAATTTTTGCACTTTCTCCAATTTCTTAACGTGTTTGACTAAGTGAGGGTTCCATACTGGGGCTGCATGTGTGTGTGTGTGTGTGTTCAATTATTTATTTCTCTCTCTCTCTCTCTCTCTCTCTCTCTCTCTCTCTCTCTCTCTCTCTCTCTCTCTCTCTCTCTCTCTCTCTCTCTCTCTCTCTCTCTCTCTCTCTCTCTCTCTCTCTAAGACACTACACATGGCTGACAAGGACAAAGTGAGCCTTGTTGCTTCACAAACACTAAATGAAAATATTAATTCCCTCTTGGAAAGCCTAGATCACAAGAGTTTCCTACTGTTTATTTCCTAACATTTTTCTTGTTTGTAAAGCCGTAGAAGCCTCTCAGGAGCCGCGAGGAGTTTTGAAATATTCAAAGCATACGACATGAACTCTGCAAGACAATCATACATTCACCGACTTTCAGTAAATAAGCTTTCTACCAGAACATACATATGACTTTGAATTGAGGGTATAACCATTTTATATACTAAAATAAATATTAATTATAACTTTTCTCATTATAGCAGAATTTGGTTTATTTGATAACGAATTGCTTTTTTCGTGTTGTGGCTACCATCTGAAAACTTTTTAAGTTGTCCTTCCATTCAGAAAACTGAAATACTTCGTTACTTTGCATAAATTTTGCATCTTGTGTAATAAATGTTATAACGAGAGCTTAGAAAACGAAATATAATTAATATGAACAATTTATCTTAATTGGTAAAGCTATTATGATATTGTTCTTCGTCTTTTTCAAGTTTTTTCGCTCTCGAAGATTCCTCAAGATAAATCGCTCAAGTTTCAACATCCTGGCACTGACCCATGGCATCTTGTGGCACCCATGCACCATTTTCCTGGCCCTGACCCATGGCATCTTGTGGCACCCATGCACCATCTTCCTGATCCTGACCCGTGGCATCTTGTGGCACCCATGCACCATTTTCCTGGCCCTGACCCATGGCATCTTGTGGCACCCATGCACAATTCCATCTATCACCATCATCCGTTTCTCTCTCTCTCTCTGCTTCACTGTGCCCTGCTTCTCCCTCTTCCTTTATAAATCTATGTCTCTCTTCTGTCTTCATCGTCAATTTCTCCTAATCCCTCTTTCTTCCCTCTCTCTCCATTGTATTATATTTCTTCTTTTCAGTTTCTTTTTCTGCCACACACTATCCTCCCTCCTCTCTCTTCCCACTCTTCTACCACTCCTCGTCTCATCCCACTCCTCCCTCACCCCCCAAGAATCCGCATTTAAGATTTTCGCATCATTAAACACAAGAGATATTGTCTTTGATTCTCACTTCACTAAACTGTGGAAGAGACTCAGTGAGGAGAAGACAGACTCAGTGAGGGGTGAAGTGAGATGATCACCACCCACGTACAAACTCACGTACATACAATTGTAGTACTCTCATGTATATACTAGCCAAGTACATGCCAGTCATGTACCCATCACCCACGTGCAGAACGATCTACGCACACACGACCATCCAGGTACAAACCCACGTACATAGCACCTCCTATGTACACACCAGCCAAGAACATAGAATCAACCAAGTACGTAGTACCACTCATGTGTGCACCAGGTAAGTACAAACCTACGTAAACACCTGTACCATCGTACATACCACTACTCTCGTATACAAATAGACCTACCTACATACCACCATACCCACCTACACGCCATCAACAGTACCCCCGTAGCAGGAAGACAACATAATATTCATTCTACTTACTCCAGAATATCCAGAAAATCCCTCTTGAAGCAAAAGCCATTTAACATCAGTCTTCTTTTGCAGTGTTTTGGTGGAAATTTTCGAATAACACTTAGAAATTACCCAAAAGTGCTGTGTAGAGAGCTATAAGAAAGTGGTTTTAGAATTAGTATATTGACAGTACACGAAGGTATGGTAACAACATACGGAGGCATGATGACAACGTATGGAGAAATGATAACGTTTAATGGTATGAAGGTATTTCAGTGTATCAAGGCATTATAACATTTGGAGATGATACTATTACGAGAACAGGTGTAGTTTTGTAGCCTGTAAACCTGCACGATAACCAAAAGATACTTATATTATTCCTTTACCATAACTGTGCAAGTATATGTACAATGCATATACACTATGTACAGAATAACAAGTTTGAAAGCAAGAGATACAGTGAGAACTGTAAGCGACGAGACTTGATGAACGAGTCCTAGACATCGCTTCACAACTTTGGCGAGCTTCCTTGTAATTGGCTGAGTTGAACCTAGGTGCTAGCATAACACGGGGGGCCCCGCATCTGGTTCGCTGGTAGGGGTGACATGCCTATGTGGGTGTGTGACATACGCCGTATAAAATATAAGGTATTCTTAGAATGCCACAAATGTAGATAACTGGTTCAGAGAACCGACAAGTTGATAAATTAGACATGTGCAACACTTAGGTGTTTTTACTGAGGAAACGTTTCTCCACACAGTGGCTTCATTAGTCCATACAAAGGAGAATGGTGAAGAACAGGAGTAGTTTGAGGTAAACAGTCCCTCAGCCTGGAGTCGTTGTAATCAGTCCATCAATCTTGAAAAGAGTACAGCATGTTTTCGAAGTGGCTTATATACTGTAGACATGAGTAGTGAAGCAGTCAGACACAGCAACATCTTGGGATCTTAATACAGAGAATTCTTCACTTAACCTTTAGGCATGACCTACTTCCACATTTGGATTTGTCAAGTGTGATACCACCAGCGACTGCTTCACCTCACCTGTCTACACTATATAAGTCACTTTTTCGCACTTATGCTGTATTCTTTTCAAGACTGACTGATTACATCGACTCAAGGCTGAGGGACTGATTGCCTCAAACTACTCTTGTTCTTCACCATTTTCATTTACATGGACTGATGAAGCCACTGTGTGGCGAAACGTTTCCTCAGTAAAGATACCCAAGTGTTGAACATATATTTAATTTATCAGTGCCACAGATACTAACGTATGAAGGTGTAATACTAAAGTTTGAAGGTATCGTAACGTTTGAGGGAGAACAGGACGTACTGCAGTCTTCCTTGTCATGTGCAGCCACAGACAATCTCTGGTGATTCTCGGCTGTAAGAAATTTTAGGATTTCTGTTACGTTGATATATTTATAAAGAACAGAAGTGCTTAGTCAGTCTCTTCTTCCCTCCCCTGTCTGTCTGTCTGTCTCTGTGTGTGTCTGCCTGCGTCTCTCTCTCTCCCTCTCTCTTTCTTCTCTAAGTTTCTAGCGCTATTTGGCAACCTCGTTTGTGACATTGTGGCCTGTGTAGTCATAATTATTTAAGAAGAGAAGCATTGAATTCCCTCCAAAAAGAGGCGAGACTTGACACTAGGAGGTCACCACGCACATTATTTACGCAACACTTTTCAACTTTTAGTTTTTCCTCAGGACACCAATAGAGACCAGTCGCCTTACATGGCGCACCATCAGGCCTTTGACAGGGATGCGAGATGCCATACCACAAACTTTACAGAAAAGCATAACCCGAGCAACCCAAAGCAAAATGGTACAGGGCGAGAAGATTACGCGTGTCGCAACTAGTAGATGATTATAAATAAATGGTTCAGAGAATCAACATGTTGATAAATTAGACACACATGGAACACTTGGGTATCTTCATTGTGGAAAAGCTTTCACAATAAAGATACCCAAGTGTTGCACACGTATTTAATTTATATACTAGATGATTGCTGCCACACACCTGTAATGTAAGATGTCTTCCTCAGTCATCTCCGATTGTCGGTGTGGAAATATATCGGCTGTTTGTCAAGTAAATGCCCTGGGACACCTGCAGCATTAGTACAGACTGGGTCAATACACTGGTAGTCACCAGTGGACGGTCGATGTGCAGTTTGCCTCAGGACGTCACTGAAAACCAATCGATTGGCGATGTACTGTTTTTTTTTATGAAGAGAATTTGCTCATTTTTGTTGGACATTGACCTGAGCTTTCAAAATCTGCTTTCACAAACTTTTCCACATAAAGGAATTTACGATTTTTTTTTAAGTCAAACGAGAGGTGATATAATTTTTCCCCCTGTTATCAGAGTAACACGAATATATGACTGGGTATACCAACAATCTGGGACGTTGGGGTGTCACAGATCCCTCGACAAATGGACGGAGGATCGAGCCTCCAAAACTGCTTGCGCTGAATTAAATAACTTTACTTCTTAATTAAAAAGCCAACAGACACATGATACTAAGAGGAAACCCGCATGCTTGCATGACTGGTTAAATAACTCAACCTGACGTCGAATGAAAACAATACCTGCCATAGTTTATCACTTTGGTAATTTCAGCGATAAGATCGTCCGAGTGGATGTGTCATTTAAAGAACAAGTCTGGGAGACTGCCATGCGTGCAGTATTGAACGTAACAATTCGCCAAAATATGTGGCGTTCTGCTGTGATCAAGAATTGTTTAATTGCACGTGTTGCTAACATATATGACAGAAAGACAGTGCAGAGTAAACTTTCCTCACAGACACATCGAAACACTACCCTAATTTAACATTGTTCTTAAATTTGAATCTCTTGTCTTTATATTTTGCAATAACCCATTTCATTAACTAGTGATCAAGATTAACACTGTTGAGATGATAACACTATTGAGTAAAACATTTTACCAAAATTAGTTGTACAGCTTCAGTACATGGTAAGTGGTATTATTCTTTCTTTGGGAGAAAAGTGCTGCCTTGGATCGAGTCGTGGCTCACCAACAAGTGGTGTTCCACAGAGATCAGTTTTAAGCCCATTTTTGTTTATAATATATATCAATGACCTTAACGAGGGAATGACTAGTGATATGAGTCAATTCGCTGATGACACTAAGTAGGATAATCTATTCAGACGCAGTCACGGAACTTCAGGAGGATTTAGACAAACTCAGTTTGTGGTCAGAAAAGTGGTAGATGCAGGTTAGTGTAGATAAATGCAAAGTTCCGAAGCCCGGGAATGTTCATAACCCTAGCATTTATCAACTAAATAATGCAGAACTTCGCCGTACAGAATGCAAAAAGGACTTGGGGGTTATGGTAAGCAGCAACCTTAAACCAAGACAGCAATGCATAAGCGTCCGTAATAAGAGAAATAAATTACTGGGAATTATACCAAGAAGTGTAAGCAACAAAAGTTCAGCGGTTATATTACCGCTTTATACATCATTAGTAAGGCCTCACCTAGATTACGCAGCTCAGTTCTGGTCTCCATATTACAGAATGAATATTAATTCATTAGAAAACATTCAGAGAAGAATGACAGAATTAATACATAGCATTAAAAATCTTCCGCATAAAGAAAGATTGAAGTCCTTTAAATTACATTCACTTGTAAGACGAAGAATGAGGGGAGACTTGATCGAAGTGTATAAGTGGAAGATGGGCATCAACAAAAGGGATATAAATAAGGTCTTGAAGAAATCTCTCCAAGAGAACTCGCAATAATGGATTCAAGTTTAATAAGTTTCGATTTAGAAAGGATATAGGAAAGTATTGGTTTGGAAATAGGGTAGTTGATGAGTGGAACAGTCTACCTAGTAATGTTATTGAAGCTAAAACCTTAGGTAGTTTCAAATTTAGGTTGGATAAATACATGAGTGAGAGGGGTTGGACTTGAGTGGGACTTGCACATGAGTAAATAGATTTACTAAGGCTTATTGCTAGCGTTGAAGGTGGGTTCGGCAAATATTCTGTTAGTGGGATGGACTGTGAAGGACCTGCCCAGTATGGGCCAACAGGTCTGCTGCAGTGTTCCTTTCTTATGTTCTTATGTATTTTCCTTTAAAACAAGGATACATTTTTACATCAAACACACAGTGAGCTCTACCAAATAAGGCAGGAAATAATTTTATTGCTCTATGGTTACTGTCTGTGTTTTTGAGAGTCACTGTCTTGGTGGGGAGACGGTTGCTGTTTACCTGGAGATTACCTGGAGAGAGTTCCGGGGGTCAACGCCCCCGCGGCCCGGTCTGTGACCAGGCCTCCTTAGGTCAGTGTCCCAGGATGCGACCCACACCAGTCGACTAACACCCAGGTACCCATTTTACTGATGGGGAACATAGACAACAGGTGGAAAGAAACACGTCCAATGTTTCTACTCTGGCTGGGAATCGAACCCAGACCCTCACCGTGTGTAATAAAAAAAAACAGCTGCTTCAATTTTCTTCTTCCCTTCATTTTTAATCAATTTACCCACCTCAAAAAGGGGACAGATGCAGCTCAGTGTGGGAAAAGATCGCGAAGTCCTATCCTTGGGAATGAAAACATCCTTAGCTCGTATAATCCTGTATTAATAGTTTATAAAACCTACAAATACATGAGTAAGACATGTTTAATACTTGGGTATCTTCATGTCTTGCACCAGCTGCAGTACGACATTCTGTACAGGATAAATAAAACCACTGGAGGGCGAAATGTCTCCACAAAAAAGATACTTAAGTGTTGCAAATATATCATAATTGCAGCTAATATAAACTTACACAAAGAAAAAACGCTGAAAAGAGATTGAATTTCCAAGCGCTTTCGTGATTATCTCACATTATCAAGGAACAGTTTCTTGATATATTGTGAGAGATCACGAAAGTGCTTGGAATTCTACTATTTTTTCTCACATTATTATATTATTATAATCAAGGGGGAAGCACTAAACCCGTGGGATTATACAGCGCCTATGGGGGGATGGAAGGCATTCAGGCTTAATTCAGGGAACTGGAGCACAGATTCAATTCCCTAGATCAAGAGCCCCTCACCAGCGTCAAGGAGCCTTCCTTGAGGGGTTTTTCTCACAGTAGTTCTGAATATCGTGATATCACCTCCTTACTGTGATCTTATTGAAAACTTAATATTGACGATGAGCAGACAGAATGAGGAGTAAACATGACATTCATGATAAAAAAAAAATATATGAAGCAAAGACAACAAAAGAGGACAAGAAAAAAGCGCAACAGTAGGTCTATACAGATGTACAATTTCAGAGTGACTGTGATTTCTGTGTCCTTTCGTAAAAGGAACAGAAATCAAACCATTTTCTGTTATAGAAATTGAAGATTTGTATTTAGAAAGGTTATATCATAGCATATTTTTTTTTTTACCCCTTTTTCCTATATTTGTCTTGCTAATTTCCTTGTACTGCGACTGACATTTATTTTTAATTACTCTTTGAATTAAATATAATGAGAAATATTGATATTCTTTGCCTTGAGGGAAGAGAACTTAAGCTGGAATTAAGGTGCACTTCTCAACAATTATTTTTATTAAAATTATTGTGAATAAAAGGCACAGTTCGGTCCAAGTCGGGCCGAAACGTCGTCATAATTTTCTATGTGCTGGTTGTGTAATAGTAGTTTTATCCATGGATTGGAAAGTGAGCTCCTTGGATCAAGAACCCTTCACTGGCAACAAGGCATCTTCGCTAAAAGGGTTCTCAGCGATCAAACTTTATTCGTAGGCTGGGGAATACCAGCATTTATTCACTGAGTATTTATTATATTTTCTACACTGTACAATGTAACGGGAAACTTGGTTACCATAACTATGATCTCAATAGGCCTGCGTGCACCCACAGCTTGAGTGAACAGAGCACAAAGCAACATTTCGGTCCACCCAGGACTGACCAAAATTTCGTCTCAAGTTTCGTCTGAGAGTGAAAGGCATTCGTGACTAGTTCCAGCCACAAAAATAAAATATAATTTAGTAATCATTTTAGTGTTGTTACATTTGCATTGGGATTTCGCTGGAGGTATTGCAAAGTAGATTAAAAAACATAACATAGATGGTTAACGGAAATTTATGAACGTGAAGTGGATTACTCTCCACGGACACAGCACTTAGGTGATTAACAGCTTTGATCCCTGTGTGACTCTCCCACCAGGGCAAGACATTATCTCCGTGACGAATGACCCTACCTCACCCTCACGTAAAAGTTCCATCCTTAATGAATTTATTCAGCTGTCCCACGGGAGGCGTAGAGATAAAACAATATTATCACCTCTTAAGAATATTATATATTTTTGAGGATGATTTTTTATTTAATCATTATTTTTTTTATATTATAGTTGAAAATGGATACCGGATGCAAATGAGAAAGGTGCAAGGTTTATTACAATAAAGTTACGTCCTGTGTAAAGCGATGTATCGAGAGAGGGCAACTGCGTCGGGTGCGGAAGACGGCAAAAGTTGTCCTCATTTTGAAGATTTGAGACAGGCTATGTAGAGTTTGATAAAATCAGAAACAAAGTCACAATTAGACCAAGCATTTGTCTCATTACTTCTTTTAAATATTCTTGTGCTTGAATGTCGCATGTGAAATACAGGTGTTGCAAATAATCTACTCACCCACACTTTTTGACATTTGTTTGTAACATCGAGGGACAGAGGTTATCAACAAGTGACCGGAGTGTGAGATCATTTTGTCACCATAATCGATCCTTCAGGTCATTTACTGCCTAATAATTCCTAGAAGAGAAGTATTGATACTTTTAAGGTCCCTTGGACAAAAGTTTGATTTAATCACAATAATCTGGCACAAACTAGAGATTGTGAACACTTGCATTGCGTTGTTTAACGTAGAATAAAGTTAATGAATAAAATACCCTGCACTTTACTTACTGGAAGCTTTCCGTTCCCGTAAATTGAAGCAACGTTATTTAATGGCTCTGCACTAGCTCAAGCTTTATGACTTGATTATAGCAAGATTGTGGGATGCGCCATGTGGAACCTAGGACTATGTGCCACGTATGAGTCAGGATTGTGTGCGCTACGTGGTAGCCAAGACTTTTTATACTACGTAGCAGCCAGGAATGTATATTTTACATAGGAGCCAGCAATGTACATGCAGTGGCCACATTATTAAGTACACACTTCCAATACTGGGTAGGGCTACCCTTTACCTCCAGAGCAGCCTGAGTACTTCGTGGCATGGATTCAACAAGGTGCTGGAAACATCCCTTAGAGATGCTGGTCCATGTTGGCATAATGGCATCATGCAGTTGCTGCAGATCTGACGGCTGCACATTATAGCGAAGATATACCCTACTATTTGCATGTCGCAGCAGAAATCGCAATTCGTTAGACCAGGTGACTTTTTCAGTCTTCTGCTCAGTTTTGGTGAGCCTGTGCCGACTGTAGTCTCAGTTTCCTTTTCTTAGCTGACAGGAGTGGAATCAGAAGTGGTGTTCTGCTGTTTTAGCTGAACCATTTCAAGGTTCGACGTGTTCTGAGTCGAGAGATGCTCTTCTGCATATACACTCTTGTACCATAAAGTTATTTGAGTTACTGTCACCTTCCTGTCAGCTTGAAGCTGTCTAGTCATCTCCACTGATCTCTTTCATTCTCAAGGCTTTTTCGTCCACAGAGTTGCCGCTCAATAGAAGTTTTGTGTTTTTCACACCTTTATTTATAAATCCCTAAAGACTGTTGTGAGTGAAAATTCCAGATCAGCAGTTTCTGAGATACTCAAATTACCCCGTCTGGCACAAACAGTTATTCCACTGTCAAGGCCACTTGGATCACATTTCTTCTTCGGTCTGATACTTGGTCTTAACAACTGAATAACTTGACTGTCTTCACGTTTTTATGAACTGAAGTACTGTTCAAATATTTGCATCAACGTACAGGTGAGCCTAATAAAGTGGCCACCGAATATATATACTACAAAGGAGCCAGGACTGTATATGCTACCTAATAAATGTGTTCGCTTTCTCTAGTTACTGAATTCACACCATTAATATATACTGTGGTGTGTTCAGAACTATACTGAGACCATTACTGAGTGGGTTTGAAAACTCAGTTATGCGACGGAAAGTTATGACAAATTAGGAAATATTCCAGTGCTCAAGTGATGAGATTATGAGGTATGACAGTAATAGGAAGGACGAACATGTCATTTCTGTCTTCTGATTCACCAAGATTATGAGGAAAATATGTTTGGAGACGATGCTGGGCATAAGATGCAGGTATTCTGCATAGTTATTTCCTCACGGAGCTTCAGCATTCTGAGGAGATAGCGACACTGCAGCACGTTAAAAGAATCAGACGCTGTAGCATTTTGGAAGAACCAGACATTGGAGCATCTTGGAAGAACCGGACACTGCGGCATTTTGGAAACCAGACACTGGAGCATCTTGGAACTAGACACTGGAGCATCTTGGAAGAAGCAGACACTGCGGCATTTTGGAAGAACCAGACACCGGAGCATCTTGGAACCAGACACTGGAGCATCTTGGAACCAGACACTGGAGCATCTTGGAAGAAGCAGACACTGGAGCATCTTGGAAGAAGCAGACACTGGAGCATCTTGGAAGCAGACACTGGAGCATCTTGGAAGAAGCAGACACTGGAGCATCTTGGAAGCAGACACTGGAGCATCTTGGAAGAAGCAGACACTTCAGCATCTTGGAGTTGCTGTCCCAAGATAACGTAAAAAATTATGAAAGCTCTTGGAATTTTTTTGTGGTTATTTTGCGAGCCTCACTTTGAAAGCCTCAGTATAGGGCTAAATATACAACGTTTATATTCAATTTGAATGTCTGCTGTCTCCATTAGTGCTATCGGCAAGTGTTACTGTTTTGATTTTGGATTAATTACTTGGGTAGCTTTGGGTAGTGGTGGTTTTGATAAGGACCTGCCTTGTAGGGCCAGTAGGCCTTCTGGTGTAGTATCGAGTCTTCAAACATTCGTATTCAAGAGTTTCATCAGGGCCTAAAATCAGTCACAATTGGAATGGAAAGTATTCAAGTTTTTCTGTCAGGTCGATAGCGGAAGCAAAGTTTATAGACAGACGTGGGACCGCGTCCCTGGATGCATTGAAGAACAAAACTGTAAATATTAAAGGGATGTTGGGCTGTGCCAATGAATCAAGAAACAGTATTTGAAATATTAAACAGACGTAGGACTGCGTCACAGAGAATCAAGGTACGGTGTTCTAAACACTGAACAGACGTAGGAATGTCACTGAATGTATCAAGATACGGTGTTCTAAACACTGAACAGACGTAGGAATGTCACTGAATGTATCAAGGTACGGTGTTCTAAACACTGAACAGACGTAGGAATGTCACTGAATGTATCAAGATACGGTGTTCTAAACATTTAACAGACGTGGGACTGTGTTGCCAGGTATATCAACACACGAAAACCCACAGGGTAAACAACAGTGGACAATGTTAGTGGTGTATTGTGACACTGACACACGCTACCACCCGACATGCTTACGCCACTCATCATGCATTATTAATACTATATTCAGGACAGTTTTACGTACGCTAAGGAGAGAGTGGAGTAAACTAACTTTAACACACGCCATTAACCTGGCGATGACCGCTCCTGTGTTAGAGTAGTGAGTGTTAGAACAGACTACCGTGTGGTAGTGTGGCTGTGTACAAGAACAGTTTATTTTATTAGAGCAGTGCTATATGCTAGAACAGACCGCTCTCTGTTAGAGCAGTGCTATATGCTAGAACAGACTGTTCTCTGTTAGAGCAGTCTCCTACTCGTATATCTCAACGGACTCGTATATCTCAACAGACTCGTATATCTCAACAGACTCGTATATCTCAACAGACTCCGTATATTTCAACAGACTCCCGTATATATCAACAGACTCCCGCATATCTGAACATACTCCCGTATATCTGAACAGACTCCCGTATATTAGAGCTGCAGGAAATCACGCCCTATCACAGAAATATTTCACTACCCAACTATTTTACCAAATTCATTAATTTTCGCTCACTGATAAACCATTTCAACTGCTCCAGGAAATCCACCAATTTCATCCAAATTCGCAAAAATATTGAATCAAAATATCTGCTACATATTTCATGGATAATAAAGAAAAATCACTTCACTGGGCACTTGGTAATTGTTTTCCACCCCCCCCCCCCAGGGTGATTGTAAGCAATTTATTGCCTTAAAATGCTTGTCAAATTTAGAACAAAAAATGCACACTACTATGACTGGAACAATACGCAAATACGCATATGGGAGAGACGACGTTTCGGTCCGTCTTGGTGTAACTTGTGAATGGTCCAAGACAGACCGAAACGTTGTCGATAGATTTTCACTCTTCTATGTGCTGGTTATTTGTATATTGTCAAATCTGTTCCCTGTGCCAGTGGACAATTATATTCCAGATCAACGATTCTCAGCTTGTGGGTCGCGGACCCCTCGGAATTATGAAGGCTTCAGTACAGCAGATGCAGAAAACACTAAAGGTGTAAGCTTATGTATTAAAGGAAACGGACGAACCAGGAATTAGCTTAAAAACAATTGATGCGGATGAGATAAAATATTAAGAGTAGAAAAGATATTTACGCAGAACTAAAACATCACCTATGAATATATGTGATGATAATATATCAAAAGTAGAGGAAAGGGCTTCAAGAAAATTAAGCTAATATTGAAGATAGGTCTGTTAAAATTCAGTAAAGAAAATAGGGAGAAAACTTGAGGCACTAGCAAAGGGGTTGATTACCACAGAAAATAATAATAATAGTACTAAACTGGAAATTAAAAGGAAATTGAAAATAATTCTATGCCATTGAGGGGAAACTCTGCACAAAGAAATTTGGTTTTCTCTGGTTGTGCCAAAAAAAAAAAAATCAAACACACACAGAATGAAAGAGAAATGAGGTGACAAAATGCATAGTCGACTTGAGAATTCCAGATCAAATAGTTGGAAACACTGAAGGTGAAGTGGAAAATATGAGAGAAAAGCAGAGGCCTCTGAAATTGACATTTACACAGATTAGGACTAAGAAAGAAATGCTAAAATAGAAACTGAATATAGAGAAATTGGAAGGTTTTAAATATATGCAAATTAGACAAGATCTTTTTAAGAGTGTTGTAGGTGAATGGTTCACAGAACCGACACATTGATAAATTAGACACCTGTGCAACTCTTGGGTATCTTTATTAAGGAAACGTTTCGCCACACAGTGGCTTCCACATTGGACAAATGTGACACCACCTACAACTGCTGCACCTCTCTAGTTTATAAGCTGCTCCTCCGCTAATATGCCGTATTTTATTCAAGATTGATGGACTGACCACATCGACTCAAGGTTGAGGGACTGATTACCTCATTCTCCTCCTGTTCTTCAAGCTTCTCCTGTGTATGGACTGATGAAGCCACTGTGTGGCGAAACGTTTCCTTAATAAAGATACCCAAGAGTTGCACAGGTGTCTAATTTATCATCTTTTTAAGAGGTTGAGCAACAACAGAAGCGAGGAAAAGCCTTACCAATATACCAAATGGTTTCTGAAAGTAATATACAGATGAATATAATGTCATAAGAACTGGAATTATGGGACATTATCAATATAACCTAACAAACTAAACTGAAAAAAAATGTACGAAATGGAACTAAATGGCGGAAAGTTGTGTACAGGAGAAATATAATAGGCACGGAAGGAGGAGAACTAAAAATATTCTTTAAAGAAACAAAGCAATTTACACAAATCGAGAAATTTAACGCAAGTGATCATGAGATTTTAGTGATAAACGTACATAATAAAGGTGGGATATTCTAAGTAGTCAACGTATGCGACCCACCATTTAATATTATTTGATAGAGATAGGAATGTGCTGAAATAAACGAGGGATTACATAATATTCTAGGGAAGCTATTAACGTACAATTACTGTGAAAAGGAAATTGTTAATATATTAGAGGAGTTTTCCCATAAAGATTTGTTTTGGGAAGCCCACAAGAGGGGAACTGTAAATAATGGTCAACAAAATTCTAGAATGATATAATTTATACATCACATAAATAAAGTAACAAGAGGGAGAGCAGGTACCTCACTATCAATATTAGACCTAGTATTTACTAGTATTTAAAGCCGTTCGGAAATATTAATCATCTACTGGAAACGTCATTTGGTAATAATGTGACTTAGGAGATGACAAAGAAATGAACAAACGGGAATGACTAGATAAGAGAGGAAAACGTATTACACTGTATCTTAGAGACACTAAATTAAATAAAAATACTAATACGATCAATGAAAAGTTAAAACAGCTCTCATTTCTTGGATTAGGAGTCCTTCACCAGCATGAAGGAATCCCTTCCCTCGTCTCAAGGAATAACAATAACCACCAGTGACCTTGACTCACCTCTCCACACACACAGCTCTACAGGTATACTCTATATATTGTTTCATCTATCACACAAAATCATCATATTGATTGCATTGGTATAATTATTGGGTATAGCTTATGCAATATTCATCAGTTGAGCCCGTTGTTCTCTGTGATATATAAATTATATTACTCGCACCAATTATTTGCAATAGCTTTGGACATTATTTTTTTAACGTTATAGCCGAAAACATTATCAGAGGAAAATAAAAATTAAGACGCAGTTAAAAGCAGGTTGAATGAAGAGCTGTATATATCGACCTCCAATTGAGGTCTACGGCGAATCTACTGAAGAGGATAAAAGATCGAATACCATCAACGTCAGAGCAGACGTTCTGTTTACGTTATAGACATATTTTTGGTTCAGGAATTGTAGGATGAATGAAGCTTGAGGATTTTCTCTTAAGAAACCAAGCATCCGGCCAGGGTCTAGAAGATGGTGAATGGATACCCTAAGATACCATGGGTCAGAGCACGATGGATGGTGAATGGGTGTCCCAAAATGCCATGGGTGTCATAAACTTCCCCATCCAGGAGCTAAAGAAAACATGTCTCAATTCAAGACGGACACGAAATAAAGAGTAGAGAAAAACCGAGATACTTCGGAAGCTGTTCCACTCTGTTTCTTCTGGTTGCCGTCGATGCAACAAGTATAGTCGTTCAATCTTAATTGTTAAAAAAACTCATAATGGTATTGTCTTTTTGTATCAGACAACGTAAGGAAAAGGTGATGAGGATAACAAAAAGTTTAGGTAATGAAAGATTGGATACCAGAATGGAGGGAGGGAATATTGAGGAAGTGAATGTATTCAGATATTTGGGAGTGGACTTATCAGCAAATGGGTCTCTGAAAGAAGAGGTGAATGATAGAATAGATGAGGGGAGAAAGGTGAGTGGTGCACTGAGGAGTTCTTTGGAGACAAAGAACGTTATCCATGGAAGTGGATGGGAACGTATGAGAATAGAGATTACCAACGCTCTTATATGGATGTGAGGCATGGGAGGTGAATGTTGCAACAAAGAGAAGGCTTGAAGCAGTGGAGATGTCGTGTCTGAAGGCAATGTGCGGTGTGAATATAATGCAGAGAATCCGTAGTGTAGAAATTGGGAGGTGGTGTGGTGTTACTAAAAGTATTATCCAGAGGGCTGAGGAGGGGTTGTTGAGGTGGTTCGGACGGAACGAAACAGAATGACATGGAACCTATAAATCTGAAATGGAACGAAGGCGGGGGAGGAGTCGGCCAAGAAAAGTTGGAGGGAGGGGGTTAAGGAGGTTTTGTGTTCGAGGGGCTTGAATTTCCAGAAAGCATGCGTGGGCGTGTTAGGCAAGAGCGAGTGGAGACAAATGGGTTTTATGACTTGCCGTGCTGTTGGTGTAAGGATGGTAACAGTTATGAAGGGATTCAGGGAAACCGACAAGCCGTATTTCAGTGCTGTAGGTAGGAAGTACAGTGCCTGCACTCTGAAGGAAGGGTGATGATGCTGCAGTTTTATAACTGTAGTGTAAAAGCACCTTTGGCAAGACAGTGATGGAGTGAATGATGACGAAAATGTTTCTTCTTTTTCGGGACACCCTGCCTTGGTGGGAAACGGCCTACGTGTTAATAAAAAAAGGAATAAAAATTAAATCCAACAATGCAGTCTCATGGAAATTACTGTAATGATTTCTTGAGCTGAGGTAACGAGACACTGTCGGGTTGATAGATCACCCGTCAGGACGCAAGGGTCATCCTCGTCCCAACTGAAACCGAACATCCCAGAATAATCTTTGCTCCTTGATACAGGCGCCTCATTCGCCATTATAAAAATACGTTTAGCATATAGATATTCAAAGAATGATTTAATAAAAAAATTTACTTCCACTAATAGGTAATTGATAAATCTTTTAAAATTGCTAGAAATACTTTTAACAATCCAAAAAGGGACAACCAGCCTTATTCAACTAAAAATATGTTGGTTCTCCCTTACCATGAAAACTTGGTTGATATGCCTTCTCTTAAGACAATTAATATCAAAGTTGTATTTAAAAATCTTGATACAGTAAAAAAACATTTGATAAAGAATTCCCCCCAAAATGCTGACGGATGTATCTATAAGATTCCTTGTAGTATTTGCGATAAGGTTTATTACGGTCAAACTGGTAAAAGTCTCGAACTAAGATTAAAACAACATAAATATAGCATTAGAACTGGACAAGATTCCAATGCTTTATTTATTCATGCGAGAGATTTTAACCATCCAATTGATTTTCAAAAAGTTGAGAAAGTTGTATCAAGCAAGTCCATGGTCGACTGGAATATAATTGAATCTTGTTTCATAAAAAGCAGTTTTGACAGCAATATGAATATTTCCTTTGGTTTATATAAATTAGATCCATTTATAAATAATAGAATTTAGGAAGAATTTAATAATACATTGGACAAATAATAAATTTTAAAATTCTTAATTCTTGGGTAGAATAGTTTGTGGGTTATGTGAAGGATCTGTCTAGTTGGGCCAGCGGGCCTGCTACTGTGTTCTCTTTCTTATGAGTCACGCATCAGGTGTTGCTTTGTTGTGGGATGTGATAGTGAGGTGTGGTCTAGACCCTTTATATGCCTTCCTTTGATGCATTAATTTTATTGTTCCTTGATAATGTGAGTAGTCACGAAAGCGCTTGGAATTTCTCTATTCTATCACAATGGTTGTTTTGTATATATATATAGATATATATATATATATATATATATATATATATATATATATATATATATATATATATATATATATAAGCAGTGAAGTTTTTTTACGAGGATAGTGAGGCTCTTGGGAGATTCTGAAGAGAAGTTGCAGAGATTGGTGGATGAATTTGGTAGGGTGTGCAAAAGAAGAAAATTAAAGGTGAATACAGGAAAGAGTAAGGTTATGAGGATAACAAAAAGATTAGGTGATGAAAGATTGAATATCAGATTGGAGGGAGAGAGTATGGAGGAGGTGAATGTATTCAGATATTTGGGAGTGGACGTGTCAGCGGATGGGTCTATGAAAGATGAGGTGAATCATAGAATTGATGAGGGGAAAAGAGTGAGTGGTGCACTTAGGAGTCTGTGGAGACAAAGAACTTTGTCCTTGGAGGCAAAGAGGGGCATGTATGAGAGTATAGTTTTACCAACGCACTTATATGAGTGTGAAGCATGGGTGATGAATGTTGCAGTGAGGAGAAGGCTGGAGGCAGTGGAGATGTCATGTCTGAGGGCAATGTGTGGTGTGAATATAATGCAGAGAATTCGTAGTTTGGAAGTTAGGAGGAGGTGCGGAATTACCAAAACTGTTGTCCAGAGGGCTGAGGAAGGGTTGAGGTGGTTCGGACATGTAGAGAGAATGGAGCGAAACAGAATGACTTCAAGAGTGTATCAGTCTGTAGTAGAAGGAAGGCGGGGTAGGGGTCGGCCTAGGAAAGGTTGGAGAGCTAAATGGTTCAGATATGTTGATGATATTTTGTCTTATGCCCAAAAATGTAGATACACACCATTTCCTTGGAAAATTAAATAGCTTAGCCCATTCTATAAACTTTACTGTTGAGTTTGAAGAAAATAACTCATTGCCTTTTCTAGATGTTTTAATTATTAAGGGTAATAATGAATTCAAATTTAAAATTTACAGAAAACCTACAAATAACTGTTCCTATGTCCACTATTATTCCTCGCATCAAGATAGAGTCAAACTGTCTGTTTTCTCATCAATGTTTTTGAGAGCTTTACGAATTTGTAGTCCCGAGTTCATAGATGAGGAAATATCCAAAATTTATGAAATAGGTAATGATTTAAAATACCCAAGAAATGTAATTGATAAATCTTTTAAAGTTGCTAGAAATACTTTTTACAATCCAAAAAGGGACAACCAGCCTTATTCAACTAAAAATATGTTGGTTCTCCCTTACCATGAAAACTTGGTTGATATGCCTTCTCTTCTTAAGACTTTTAATATTCAAGTTGTATTCAAAAATCTTGATACAGTAAAAAAACTGTTGATAAAGAATTCCCCCCAAAATGCTGATGGATGTGTTTATAAGATTCCTTGTAAAATTTGCGATAAAGTTTATTACGGTCAAACTGGTAAAAATCTCGAACTAAGATTAAAACAACATAAATATAGCATTAGAACTGGACAAGATTCCAATGCTCTATTTATTCATGTAAGAGATTTTAACCATCCAATTGATTTTCAAAAAGTTGAGAAAGTAGTATCAAGCAAGTCCATGGTCGACAGGAATATAATTGAATCTTGTTTCATAAAAAGCAGTTTTGACAATAATATGAATATTTCCTTTGGTTTATATAAATTAGATCCATTTATAATTAATAAAATTTGGGAAGAATTTAATAATACACTGGACAAATAATAATTTTTAAATTTTCTTGGGTAGAATAGTTTGTGGATGAGTTGTGCAAAGGACCTATCCAAGTTGGGTCGGCGCGCGTCACGTGTTTAACCGTTGTTGGATCTGATAGTGAGGTGCTGGCCAGACCCCTTATATAGCTTCCTTGGATGCTTTACTTTCATAGTTCCTTGATAAAGTGAGTAGTCACGAAAGCGCTTGGAATTTCTGTATTCTTTCAGAGTGGTTGTTTTGCATATATATATATATATTTATATATATTTATATATATATATATATTTATATATATATATATATATATATATATTTATATATATATATTTATATATTTTTTTTTTTTTTTTTTTTTTTTTTTTTTTTTATCACACTGGCCGATTCCCACCAAGGCAGGGTGGCCCGAAAAAGAAAAACTTTCACCATCATTCACTCCATCACTGTCTTGCCAGAAGGGTGCTTTACACTACAGTTTTTAAACTGCAACATTAACACCCCTCCTTCAGAGTGCAGGCACTGTACTTCCCATCTCCAGGACTCAAGTCCGGCCTGCCGGTTTCCCTGAATCCCTTCATAAATGTTACTTTGCTCACACTCCAACAGCACGTCAAGTATTAAAAATCATTTGTCTCCATTCACTCCTATCAAACACGCTCACGCATGCCTGCTGGAAGTCCAAGCCCCTCGCACACAAAACCTCCTTTACCCCCTCCCTCCAACCCTTCCTAGGCCGACCCCTACCCCGCCTTCCTTCCACTACAGACTGATACACTCTTGAAGTCATTCTGTTTCGCTCCATTCTCTCTACATGTCCGAACCACCTCAACAACCCTTCCTCAGCCCTCTATATATATATATATATATATATATATATATATATATATATATATATATATATATATATATATATATATATATATTCACAATTAAGTTGTAATAAATAACTGTCGATGAGTAAAAACAAATTCATTGACGCTTCAATCTTCTTGCAGTTAATGTCATACGTCTTCAGTGGTTCGAAGCTCCTGGTGGCTCCTAAAGGCTTCTACTGCTTTACAAACATAAAAATGTTAATAAGTAAACAGTAAGAAGTTCGTGTGATCTAGACTTTTCAAGAGAGATTTAATATTTTCGTTCAGTGTTTGTGAAGCAACAAGGCTCACTTTGACCGTGTCAGCTTCAAACATGTAATAATGTTGGTAGAATTACCAACATTTGGAACACCTGGAAGCTGAACACTTCGCCATCATCTCCACCAGCGTCACTTGGTTACGTTATGTGGATGACGTCCTCATAATAACGCATAAGCTTTTTGATGTGCGGAATCTTCAGGCAAGGCTCATTGCAGTTGAACCGGCTATCTAATTTACACTCGAGGAAGAGTCCTGTGATAAGCTACCATTTCTAGACGTCGTCATTCACAAAGTAGAAAACTATCTAAGATTTCAGGTTTACCGTAATACTACAAACAAAAATGATCTCTCGCACTTCTATTCCAGTCAAGATACTAAGACCAAAAGAGGCATCATCGGGTTTTTGGATTTTTCCTAACATCATACCGAATTTGTAGTCCTGGGTTTCTTGAAAAGGAATGTACATATATACGCCAAACCTTCATTGATCTACATTTTCCTTCATTTTTCATCAAAGACTGCAAGAAAAGGGTTCTTCAAAACATTAATTCTCCACGCACCACCACCGCTCCTAACAAAACTATAATTCTTCCCAACAGCCAGGTTGCAATGAACGTTTCTGAAGTACTCGCACAAGCTTACACTAGAGTCGCCATCGCAACCAGCACTTCCGTAAGGGATCAAACCAGGACAAAATCGAATCACAATGAGGCAGTCAATGTAGGGAGTTGCACTATATCTTGTGGAGGCTGTGACAGAATATATGTAGGTGAAACAGCAAGGAACCTCAAAACACGTCTCAGTGAACACATTGATGCAGGTAGGAACGATAACTTGAACAACGCCTGCGTGCAACACCGGAATTCCTCCAATCACCTCATGAAATGTCTTGATTCATCATTCCTCTAATACAATTAAGCAAAATAAAGGCAGCCTCATTATCTCTGAAGTATAACAAGAATCCTTCTCAAAACAATAAACCCTGCCATCACACTGTCTCTGCTGCTAATACTACACAAGAACATAACAGTAGAGGGACAATGAAACAGATCTTCTCAAATCTAACCACTAACAGAAATATTTATCCAATCTATTTTTATGCTAAACAAGCAATAAACTTTTATAACCTCTTTACTGATGTACAAGTTGATTTTTCTACCACCACCACTAGCATTACTACTACCACTAGTATGTAAGCCTCACTCTAAGCCTGTGTGTTCATGTATTGTTTTTAACGGCTTGATAAAACTCCTGGAGAGCGAAACGTTGCCACAATAAAATGTCACATTAGTTGAACTTGTGTCCTTTGACCTAACACAACACACCTTCAAACTTACATCATGTAGAAATAGAAACCCTGCCATGTGTAGTACCTTGAGAGATAGATAGATAGATAGATAGATAGATAGAGAGAGAGAGAGAGAGAGAGAGAGAGAGAGAGAGAGAGAGAGAGAGAGAGAGAGAGAGGCACGCAGATGAACACGAATTTACATATACACACACACACACACACACACACACACACACACACACACACAGACAGAACAGAGTTTCGACATCCAAGTAAGGAGTCATTCAAGACATTGTACATTTTGCATATCAGGTCCATAAGGTAGTACGCAGCACCAGTATGGAACCCACACCTAGTCAAGCACGTCAGGAAATTACAAAAAGTTCACAGGTTAGCAGTAAGGCTAGTCCAGGAGCTATGGGGTATGCCCTACGAAGAGAGGTTAAGAGAAATCAACCTGACGACACTGAAGGACAGGAGGGATGGAGAGGAACATGATAACGACTTATAAAATACTGAGAAGAACTTAACAAGGTGGATAGTGACAGAATATTTGAGAGATGGGAGACAGCAACAAGGGGTCACAACTGGATGTTGAAAACTCAGATGAATCACGGGGCTGTTAGGAAGTATTTCTTTAGTCACAGAGTTGTCAAAAAGTGGAGCAATCTGGAGATTAACATAGTGGAGGCAGCATCCATACATACTTTAAGAAGAGATCCGGCAAAGCTCACAGAGCACTTAAACTATGTACACAGATCCAGCTCTGCTACACTACAAAAAAAAATCCTGTGAATAAACTTATACGCAGGTAAACCACCAATGAATTTTTCTCCAGCGTTTTATAATTTTACCTGGACCTCACAAAAATGCAAAATATGGATGAGATGCAGAAAATGACATCAAGAGTGACGTAAAGGGCGGCATAAAGTGGAAGGCGGTGACAAAGTGACAAAAAGGGGCATAGAAAGTGTGATATAATTAGGTATGTCAGTACTGAAGAATAACAATGAAAATAATGAGAATAGCAATAATAATAATCATAATAAAATGGAAGAAAGTGATATAAGGTGCATAGAAAGTGAGATACAATTTTGCCAACACTGAATAATAATAATAATATAGTAAATTAATTATGGATTGGACGATACCAAAATTTTTGTCTTATAATGATACTTTTCTCTCACTTTGTTTAAATTATAATGACTATGAACATAATGTAAAGGAATGCATACTCCACAAGGAAGGTTAAATGTTAAATAACTTAAATTCTCTGAGATAATAATGTTATTACTCATTACTTGGGCTGTTGTGTTAGTTTCTGGTTGTAAAAGGCACTTGTCGATAATGCGCGTACCTGCGTCAATGCATGCATGCGTGTGTGTGTGTGTGTGTGTGTGTGTGTGTGTGTGTGTGTGTGTGTGTGTGTGTGTGTGTGTGTGTGTGTGTGTGTGTGTGTGTACTTACCTACCTAGTTGTGGTTGTAGGTGTCGATTCACAGCTCGTGGCCCCGCCTCTTCACTGTGTATGTTTGTGTGTGTGTGTACTCACCTACCAAACTGTACTCGCCTAGTTGTGGTTGCAGGGGTCGAATCGCAGCTCCTGGTCCCGCTCCTTTACTGTGTGTGTGTGTGTGTGTGTGTGTGTGTGTGTGTGTGTGTGTGTGTGTGTGTGTGTGTGTGTGTGTGTCTGTCTGTCTGTATGTGTGTGTGTGTCTGTGTGTGAGAGAAAGAGAGAGAGAAACTGTCACAATAGTGAGGTAGTGCGTTCAAGTTGATATTTGTAAGTACACATGTAATATTAACATTGTAAAAAGTATCGGCTGGTATCTGTCGTTTTTCACCAATATCGTAAAAATGGCTGATACCAATACTTTGGTTTATCCCTAACAATAACACACTACATGACTCAGCAAGTCGTAAAAAATTGATTAAAAACAAATCGTAAGTTCTATGGTTCACTTGCCATGGGTTCGAATCTTAACCATTGTGTGATTTGATTTACACACTACATGGTGGGGGACATTCTCACACAATTATGGACCTGAATAATGGAAGACTAAGCGTGCATTAACCGACGTTCTTGATATTGTAATGTGAATATATATATAAAGCAAAATCCTTCTCCGCTTCACACAACGCTGTTTATTTAACAAAAGGTTTATATACATATACACCGAGAGGTATGTATTCACGAAGATATGAATGTATTTAATTGTATATAAATAATGACGTGAATATGTTTGATTGTATGTACATACCAAATGGTAAATAATATATGTACACAAACGCACATTTACAATGAGTCCCGTGGGTTAGAGCGTCGTGGAATTTTCGTTCACCATGAGGAGAGCTACAACAACACGGGGTCGATCCCCAGGCTAGTCACAGTGTTGTTACTAATTAAATACCACTCGTTCGTGGTTACAGTACTATATCATTAACAGGACTGCAGCTTGGCCAGGACTCGATCCTGCGTTCCCATGTCCAGCCCTGTGCGAACTGAATAAAGTACGTATCCCTCTATTCATTGGATCACCATAATTAAACACCAGGCGCCCAGCAGTACTGAATGTGTTATCCCTGATGCAAGAACATTCGTGGTCGTGGGGCCTCAGAGATTAATTTTAACGTCATCCTGTTTGATGTACCAGATTAGTTTATACATTAATGAAATCACAAAACAAGCGATGTGTACTTTGAATAAATAACAAAAAGGCACAATACCGTGACTGGAACGATACACAAATAACCCGCACATAAAAGAGAGAAGCTTACGTCGACGTTTCGGACCGACTTGGACCATTGACAAAGTCACAAAGTCACACAGTGTGACTTTGTCAATGGTCCAAGTCGGACCGAAACGTCGTCGTAAGCTTCTCTCTTTTATGTGCGGGTTATTTGTGTGATGTGTACTTTGTTTAGCTCACACACGTCTGGACATGGGAACGCAGGTTCGAGTCTTGGCCAAGCCGCAGTTCTGTTATGATTCTAAATATATATATATATATATATATATATATATATATATATATATATATATATATATATATATATATATATATATATATATATATATATATATATATATATATATATATATGTCGTGCCTAATAGGTAAAACTGGTCAATTAGCAAGAAGTCGTTTAAAATTAAGTTCTTTCTAAAATTTTCTCTTATACTTTTAAAGATGTATTTTTTCATTTATGTTGGCGTAAAAATTAATAATTTCGTACCAAAAGAACCTAACTGACCTAACAATATAAGTACAATTTAATTTAGCCTAATCCCGCTAAATTTGTTATACATGAGTCTACAATAATTTAATAATAAGACAGTGAAATTTATTTTTTCGTTAATTTCAGAATGATTTTTGCGAAATTATTATATACACAAATTTTCGACTGCATTATTCGGCAAGAAGAAAATGGCTATTTAAGCCAAAATCGCAAGCTTTACCTATTAGGCACGATATATATAGGTATGTGTGTGTGTGTGTGTGTGTGTGTGTGTGTGTGTGTACTGTATATATTCATCGTCCTCATTAACTAACAAGCCACGTGACAACGAACAGAAGTGAACATTAATTACATATAGTTAATTAAATCAAGGCTTATATACGCAGGTGAAGCGGAATCCTCTGAATTATTGAACCCGTTAGACGATGCTGTGGATTTTAGTGCTAAGGTGAAGCTGCTGCTTACCGATTATATTTACTGAATAAAGGTGAAGGGTGTGGATTATACGATCCAGGGAAAGGTGAAGGTTGTGAATTATACAATCCAGGCGAAGGTGAAGGTTGTGGATTATACGATCGAGGGGAAGACGAAGGTTGTAGATTTTACAACTACGACCCAGCTAATGCTGTAGATATGTGAATTCTACGACCCAGGTGAAAGTATTTTGTGAATTCTAAGACAAGTAAGGATGTAGATTTTAGATTCTAAGACCCAGGTAAAGTTAAAGTGTAGTTGAAGCCGGTTGTTGTAGATATTTTAATAAAAACATACATTAAGAATGTTCTTACTGGCGTACAAGGTCAGCTTCGGGTTACATTAACCCAAGTATAATAAGGTCACCTACAGTTTATATTAACCCTTGCACAACGTCACCATAGACAGATATCGCTGAACAAGTTACAGGTAGTGTAAGAATGGTATATAATACCGACAAGATGAAATTAAGACATGTGCAACATCTGGGTATCTTTATTGTAGACGTTTCGCCATCCAGTGGCTTTATCAATACAAATTCTAGGACATAACTTGAAAACAGTAGAACTATATACAGAAGATGAGGTAATCAGTCCCTCAACCTAGGAGTAGGTGCGAAGAGCACCATAGTCGTGGAGATTCTCCACGACTATGGTGCTCTTCGCACCTACTCCTAGGTTGAGGGACTGATTACCTCATCTTCTGTATATAGTTCTACTGTCTTCAAGTTATGTCCTAGAATTTGTATTGATAAAGCCACTGGATGACGAAGCGTCTACAATAAAGATACCCAGATGTTGCACATGTGTCTTAATTTCAAGTTACAGGTAGTGTCACCTGCAACTGACTTCATTCACAAAGCTGCAGTTAAGGTTACCTGCTGACTTCGTTCACCAGGTTGCAGGAAAGGACATCTTCAGACTCTTAGACTTATCAAACCAAAGTTCAGGTAAGATCACCTACTGAAGTCACAAACCACGGTAAGGTCACTTCATAACTTCATTTGCGTGGTTAACTTGTCATGACACAATAATACAAATAACATGGAAATATTCCACAATAAACCTCCAGAATTGCACCTAATTATTGTTGAAATTTCCAAGACATTGGTTATTGAAAGACAGGTACACGAAACATTAGCCTTTATTATAGCGACGTTTCGCCCAAGAAAAACTTTATCAAGCTGATAATAAGCTTGGGCACAACTTTATTTTAATAAAAAAATATATATATATTATTATTAGTATTTCCTTCGTATGAGTTACTTCGATGAATCTCGGTATGATACATTGGAGTCCTACTGAGATTCATCGCCCGGAGAATAGGAATCAATCAGATTTGATCCGAGGAAATAGAGGATGTAACGGCAGTTTTTCAGACTGATAGCCTGTCACTTCTTAGCTAAGGTGAGCCTGTGAGTAACTGAAACATTCTGTGACAAAACCGTAGACTTTCTGCGTGGCAAATTCATTCTTTTAGTCCTGCCTTTACTTCTTTCCCTCCCTTTTATTCTATCAATCACTCTCTTTCTCTCTTTTTCTTTCTTTTTCTCTTTTTATTTCTCTTTTTATTTCTCTCTCTCTTTCTAACTCTCATCACAGGACTCAGTAGCTCTATTTTTCATATTGCTGCTTTTCTCTTAAAGTCGTGCAAGCACGCTGGTTGCCGGGAGACATTTCAACAAGTCTTTGAGCTAATTACATAACCTGAGACTTTCCTCTTTACTTTATTAGCTTTGCATCTCATTTTCATTCTTTAAAGAAACGGCGAAGAGATACACTCAGCGACCTATTTTAATGGTATAGCATGTCTCTCTCCACCAGGCGATGCTGGGGCTGTGTACCTAAGCGGCACTGCGTCTCGCCGCCAGACGATGCTGAGATAGTGTAAAAGAGAAGGAAATACGTCTCTTCACCAGGCGATGCTGGGGCTGAGTAGCAGTTTCTGAACTGGGTGATTCTTGACTCTTCTTAATACTTTTAAGTATTTGGGGATATTTAGCAGGTATGTGTGAGCGTGTTAGAAAGGAGTGAGTGGAGACGAATGGTTTTTGGGACTTGTCGAGCTGCTGGAGGGTGACCAGGGTAATATTTTGTGAAGAGATTCAGGAAAACTGGTTGGCCGGACTTGAATCCTGGAGGCTGGAAGTACAGTGGCTGAACTCTAAAGGGAGGGGTTTAGGATTATATATATATATATATATATATATATATATATATATATATATATATATATATATATATATATATATATATATATATAAATCATTTACCAAACTGTGCAGGCCAGGTCACAACCCTACGATTCTTGTACCGCCTACAGAGACAGCACTATGTATGCATCACCTCACCACTGCGCCACTGATCCTACAAGAATCACGCATGCAGCTGAACTACATGTTTCTCTCGTGATCCGAAGACACTCGTGGCAGTGGTATCTCGAGGATTAATTTCAGCCTCAACACATTGACTTGCTATGAAGCGCACCCTGTACAACACTTCGACATTCTAATATATATATCTCACAATACAATGACGTTATTACTCTTACCGTTCTCACATCAATACATTCGTTAACATTCTCAAGTTTTCCTCTGAAGTGCTGATGCTGACACTCTCTCCTCACACTTAACACTTCTTGCGATAAATGGCCCACAAGGAATGAGAGTCTCGTAACAAATAATAGTGATATTTCTCTCTCTCATCTCTACGTTGTAAATTATCAACATTCATTTATATAATTTTGGATTAATAAAGGCGCAAATTCTGTTACGAAATAATGAGAGTCATCTATTTTTGTAATTTCCATATTAATATTTATCATTTTTTGAGCTATTTTTTTTAAATTTAATTCGAGGAACATTCAAAAACCATATATTAAATACGGAAATTTAGGTCTGTATGCAAATCAGGCGATGAGTTGGGCGGTAATGATCAAAACTGCGGCTCTGGACGCCACTCACAGCTACAGGAAAATAGTTGCTGGGAGAAAAAAACATGAAAAATTGCAGGAAAAAATAAAAAAATCGCATGAAAAATCACAGAAAAAAAATAGCAGGAAAAATTCTTTGGTGAAAATGAAAGCACAGTTGAGTGATTAAGTTCGTGATTCTAACTTAAGCAAAGGGAGGGAAAAATTATGGAAAAACAGAATCACGAGAAGAAAAACCACAGAAAAATCGCAGGAAAAAAATAACAGAAGAAGTCGCCAGGAAAAAGTCATCAGAAAAAAAAATAGCCACCAGGAAAAAGTTACCAGGAAAAGTTACCAAGAATACTGACTAGGAAAAGAGTCACCTGGGAAGAGAATCACCAGGAGATGAATCACCAGTAAAAAAAATAGGTCACCACGAAAGAGCTATCAGGAAAGTCACCCAGAATGAGTCACCCAGAAAGAGAGTCACCCAGAAAGTGTCACCAGGATAGAGTGTCACCAGGATAGTGTGTCACCAGGAGGATCACCAGGAGAGTCACCAGGAAAGAGAGTTACTAGGAAAATGTCACCAGGAAAAAGTCTCAGGTCAAAAAAATACCAGCTGAAATGTCCCATGGAACTGAAAAGGTCACAAAAGAAAATCTTCCGGGGGCTGGGGGGAAATGCTGGCAAAAATCAAAAGAAAACCATCACAAAATATCACTGAAAACAAAATCACAAGAAACTCCCGGGGAAATAAAAGCCTTCATTATTATAATTGTTAAGACTATGAGGAAATAAACAGAGAATACATAGTCTGTTAATAAAATAATTAAAACAATAAATAACTTTATATAAGCAGACGTTCTAGATACTACGTCTCACACTTGAGCTCAAAGGTTTTAATTTAGTTAAAATGAGTGTAATATACTTCATATTATGTTCTACTTAATGCTCTATGTATAATCTCTCTTGTATCATAGAGCCGGCTGGGGTAATATTACAAATATTTAGTTATTATTTTAAGAATGATTCGTAATGTTCACTAGGTGAGGAAAGACTCGGTATGAGAAGCTCCATACACGGGGCGAGGAGTCCCATACACGGGGCGAGGGCTCCCATACACGGAGAGAGGGCTCCCATACACGGGGTGAGAGAGGTCCCACACACGGGGTGAGAGGTGTCCCACACACGGGGTGAGAGAGGTCCCACACATGGTTTGTGGAAACTCACCCACGGTGGAGATCCCCTAACAAGGCGCGAGAGGTCCGACACACAGCGAGAGGCACTTCACACGGTGTGAAGAGCTTCATCACACGGTGTTAAAAGCCCTTCTCACGATATGAGAGGCCGCTCACACTGTGTCAAGGCACCCTCACTAGGTGTCAAGGCACCCGCACAAGATGTCAAGGCACCCGCACAAGGTGTCAAGGACCCCCTCATACGGTATATAGGGCCCCCCCACAAACGGTGTCAAGGACCCTCTTCACAAGGTGTCAAGGACCCTCCTCACAAGGTGTCAAGGGCCGCCTCACACGGTATCATGGGCCCCGTCACAGGGTAAGACGGGGGTGTCCCACCACTGGGGCCACTGACACCTGTGTTGCAAGATAAGCCACACCTTTAATGACGCTCTCTGTTTTTCTGCTCAAAATTATTCTGAAAGTTAATATGTAAACAAACCGCTCATTAGCGGTTCAAGTGATGAGGCAGAGGAAGGCTGCTGTGTGTGTGTGTGTGTGTGTGTGTGTGTGTGTGTGTGTGTGTGTATATATATATCTCACACACACACACACACACACACACACATACACACACATGAACGACATGACGGAAGGAATAGACTCTGAGGTGTCCCTGTTTGCAGATGACGTGAAGTTGATGAGAAGAATTCACTCGATCGAAGACCAGGCAGAACTACAAAGGGATCTGGACAGGCTGCAGACCTGGTCCAGCAATTGGCTCCTGGAGTTCAATCCCACCAAGTGCAAAGTCATGAAGATTGGGGAAGGGCAAAGAAGACCGCAGACGGAGTACAGTCTAGGGGGCCAGAGACTACAAACCTCACTCAAGGAAAAAGATCTTGGGGTGAGTATAACACCAGGCACATCTCCTGAAGCGCACATCAACCAAATAACTGCTGCAGCATATGGGCGCCTAGCAAACCTCAGAACAGCATTCCGACATCTTAATAAGGAATCATTCAGGACCCTGTACACCGTGTACGTTAGGCCCATATTGGAGTATGCGGCACCAGTTTGGAACCCACACCTAGCCAAGCACGTAAAGAAACTAGAGAAAGTGCAAAGGTTTGCAACAAGACTAGTCCCAGAGCTAAGAGGTATGTCCTACGAGGAGAGGTTAAGGGAAATCAACCTGACGACACTGGAGGACAGGAGAGATAGGGGGGACATGATAACGACATACAAAATACTGAGAGGAATTGACAAGGTGGATAAAGACAGGATGTTCCAGAGATTGGACACAGTAACAAGGGGACACAGTTGGAAGTTGAAGACACAGATGAATCACAGGGATGTTAGGAAGTATTTCTTCAGCCACAGAGTAGTCAGGAAGTGGAATAGTTTGGGAAGCGATGTAGTGGAGGCAGGATCCATACATAGCTTTAAGCAGAGGTATGATAAAGCTCACGGTTCAGGGAGAGTGACCTAGTAGCGATCAGTGAAGAGGCGGGGCCAGGAGCTCGGATTCGACCCCCGCAACCTCAACTAGGTGAGTACAACTAGGTGAGTACAACTAGGTGAGTACACACACACAAGGGATGGGACATTGCCAGAATTTTTTTCCAATACGGAATCCGATACCAATACGTTTCCTATATTTCATTTCTATAAAAAATATTTTATTTTTATAAATTATAATGACTATGTTCATTAAGTAAAGGAATGTTTACTACACAATGGGTATTAAATAACACAGGAAGGTTAAATATCAAATAACTTAATTTCTCTGAGATAACACAACACGCCATTATATGGCCTGTTGTGTTCGTCACTGGTTATCAAAGGCACTTGTCGATAGTGCGCCCGTTTTGTGTATGTGTTAGTTACCATTTTGTCATAGACACTTGTCGATTAGACGCTTGGCCTGTTTTGTGTGTGTGTGTGTGTGTGTGTGTGTGTGTGTGTGTGTGTGTGTGTGTGTGTGTGTGTGTGTGTGTGTAAATTTTGTAAATTTTGTGGTTTCCAGTGTTACGTTCTAATGTGGCCGTGACGGCGATTAGCCAGGCTTCTAGGTGCCGTCGGCGTCTGAGGTCTGATTTGGCGAGAACGAGTTGTGCCTCATTCTAGTTCATCAAATGCCCCGTGAAGTCTTCACGGAGGCTCGACGGTCACCATACGTCACTCACACCTCACTCTCCGCCTATATATGTCTTTCTACCTCTATGTTAGAAGTGATCAAGGTCCCAGGACCGAAACGTTTTCTAATATGCCATAGTGTTTACTTACGTGTTTTTCTAAACCAACTTGTGCATGTAATATGTAACTATAATGTGACCTTCATAGGTAAAGGGAAGATTGTGTCTACATGAAATACAATAATTCCTGACCTACACAAAAACTGTTATAGGTAATGCTTTGAAAATGGTTAGGAACACATTTTAGAATCCAAAAAATAAGAAACCATAGCAAACTATAATGATGATGGTTCCACCTCATCACGAAAACTTCACTGAAATTCCTGCTCATTAAATAACTATCAGTTTCGTAATTAAAAAGATAGATTCATCAGCATTTTCTGCAAGGATTTTATTGTACGTTTCCTTAAGAGCCACACTCCTTTTCCCAGTGGACCGCCATGCTACAAACATTAGGGATCCAGTAAGTACACTGGGCCTGTCACTCCTGCGAGCACATTTTAATGCATCCACAGAGCAAATTGATTTTAAGCATATAAAAGTCCGGGTTCAATTCACGGCTAGTTGAAGTATTGTTATTTTCTTAAAACCTCTTTGTTCTGTGGATGAATTTGTGTGTGTACTGATCGTGAGAAATGTATTCCAAACGCTAGAAGAATGAAATCGGTTCTGTAGCATCCCTTGCCACGAATATGCTCGCACCAGGAGTGGCAGACCCAGTGTAAACACTGGGTCCCAGATGCTTGTAGCATGGTGGCCCAGCTAAATGGTCTGGTTGAATGTCCCAGGTTCAATTCTCGGCTGTTCGCAGTGTTTTATATATACATATAAAAGCGCAGCGGCCGTCTCCCACCGAGGTAGGGTGAACCGAAAAAAAATAAATGTATCTTTTCTGGCATTCAGTAATGTATACAGGAGAAAGTGTTACTGGCCCCTTGCTCCCTACATTTTAGTGGTATCTTACGGCACCTGACATATCAAATTCAGATGGACGTCAATTATGGAGATGATAAAGTCAGAGGGAATGGTACCCCCATTCATATACCTGGTTTACTTGTTACTCCAGATTATGTCTGGTAAAGAGATGTAGATTGTGAACAAGTTAAAATTCTTACAACTTTTATTAAAGAATTTATCTGGTTTATGAAGTTTACGACAAGTGTTGAGTTTGCAATCAGTGAATTTTCTTTTGTAAAAGTTTGTTGGATTTCGTTCAGCTACTGATTTGCATGAACAACTTGCTCAGTTTTTGACAACTCGGCGAGATGATCAAAATCTCTTGCATGAATACAGAGAGCATTCCATTTTTAATAAATTCTAATGCTATATTTGGTCTTTTGAAATTTTAATGTCACAGCTTTGTACATGGAATCTTAAGGAAACGTACAATAAAACCCTGGCAGAAAATGCTGATGAATCTATCTTTTTCATTACGAAACTGATGGTTATTTAATGAGCAGGAATTTCAGAGAAGTTTTCGTGATGAGGTGGAACCATCATCATTATAGTTTGCTATGGTTTCTTATTTTTTGGATACTAAAATGTGTTCCTAACCATTTTCAAATCATTACCTATAACAGTTTTTGTGTAGGTCAGGAATTATTGTATTTCATGTAGACACAATCTTCCCTTTATCTATAAAGGTCTGGCATACAAACACACAGCGCTCATGAACACACTCATGAGCACGTACAACACTCATGAACGCAAAGAACACTTATGAACACAAACACAGAACACTCATGAACACAGAACACTCATGAACACAAAGAACGCTCATGAACACACAGAACTATCATGATCACACAGAACTCTCATGAGCACACAGAACACTCATGAACACGAAGAACCCCCATGACCGCACAGAACCCCCATGAGCACGCAAAACAATCATGAACAGGGAAAAAACTGAATATTTCAGTTACGTGACCATTAATAGTATACGGAGGACCAGACATTGGCTAACTTTCTCTCTTTCTATATATTCTGAATCTGAATTACTGATTCCATTTAATATTTAAAACATTTAAAAATGATACTGGGTTATGTATTTCGATTCAGAGCTGAAATTAGTGGATGGGGCCAGATTATTTAACTAAAGGTGAAATACGCTTAAATCTCAATGATTCTGCCTGAAGTATGAAACCTCATCAGCCATAACAAAGTCAGGCCTCGTTTTGTAATAAAACTGTTTAATACAACCTTAATTTTAATGTTTAACTGAAGCCATGTTTAGACCGTTTGTAATCTATTCGACTAGATTTCAGGAATTCTATACTGCTGGAAATTATCCCGGAAACTAAAAAATTACTCTCTCTCTCTCTCTCTCTCTCTCTCTCTCTCTCTCTCTCTCATCAAAACAAATTGATAAATAAACATCACTGGCCTTCAATAGTGTTTTACCATGGGACAGTACACAGCTGCTGCTGATATAATTAATATTTTTTGCAAAGTAAAATTTTGATTGCTCAAAGCAAAAAGAGAGAGAGAGAGAGAGAGAGAGAGAGAGAGAGAGAGAGAGAGAGAAATCTAGAATAAATTTAGTGAAAGTGAACAAGTCAAAATAAATATAAGACAGATAAAGCGACATATATTCAAGCGTTTTTCTTTATCAATTATTTTTGGAATTCCCATCTGGCAGAGTGCTGGGATGGAGGGCAGTAGTTGGCAGATATTGAGAAAAATTATTCTGAAATATGTTTCACTCATTGAAATTCCAATGAGAACAGAGAGAGAGAGAAAAAAAAAAGAGAGGAGGAGGAGGAAAACCAAGTGAAAGCCTTCACTGGACACATCCTTAATCTACAACAAGATCCTCACCGGCAATATGTGACAAAGCCTACAGATCAGCCTTGGTTTGGCTTTCGTTGTAGAGAGGCTGCTACTGCTAAGTACAAATCATGGCGAAGGTATAAGAGACATCCTACCACCTATAACAGGAACTTGCACAGGCAAGCCTGTAGGCATATGGGTGACGTTCAAAAGTGGGCCATTGCTAAATGGGAGGTGGACACTAAAAGAAAGCTAGCATCAGGTAGGGTAGGCTCCAAAACCTGGTGGTCCCTGGTCAAGGACAGACAAGGTTATCTGCCTGATGAGCTCATTCCACCTCTAAATCGACAGGATGGGACCACCTCCACTAGTAGTCAAGAGAAGGCAGACCTCTTTGCTGAGCACTTTGCTATCAAAATGCAAGTTCTTGATCCAGCAAGGGACCCTCCTTGGCTAGCTGCAAGAACTGTGTCAAAACTGTCAGTGGTGACAATAAGGCAGGAGGAGGTGCATTTCCTTCTTAAATCGCTTGACCAAGAAAAGGCTGTGGGCCCAGGCAAGTTGAGCCCAAGATTGCTGAGATGTGCAGACCAGCTAGCAGCACCTCTAACTCGCATCTTTCAGCACTGCCTAGTACAGTGTAAATGGCCCTCTCTATGGAAAGAGGCAAATGTAGTCCCTGTTCACAAAAAGAAGAGCAGAGCAGAAATCAGCAACTACAGACCAGTGTCACTCCTGTCAATCACTGGTAAGATTCTTGAGACAATAATCTCAAGACACTACTTTGTGACCGTCAATATGGCTTCAGGAAAGGTTACTCTGCTGCTGATCTGTTGTTAAACCTCTCCACTAAGTGGCACCAGTCATTGGATGAATCCAAAGTAAGCTGTGTGGTAGCACTGGACATTGCTGGTGATTTCGACCGGTTGTAGCACCAGGGCCTCTTAGCAAAACTTCAAGCACTGAGAATTGCAGGCTCTACGCTACGTCTCCTCAGTGATTACATTCATGGTAGATCTCTAAGTGTAGTTCTTAATGGAACGGAAATAGCAAGACATCCTATTGGGGCAAGTGTTCCACACGGAACCGTGCTGGGACCATTGTTATGGAATGTCTACTTCAACGACCTTCTTCATCTCATCCCAGAATCACATGCATATGCAGATGACTGTACACTGACATTCACTTATCCAAGAGAAGAAATGCCAGCTGCTCTAAGCTACATCAATCTCCAGCTGAGAGCTATATCAACTTGGGGAAATAGATGGCAAGTAACATTTGCACTTGAGAAAACGCAAAAGATGATCGTCTCTAGGCACCATGATGGTAATGCTGGTGCAGTAGTAAGGATGAATGGGAGGGTGTGGCACCTGAAGAAGTTGATATCCTCGCGGTGAAATTTGACTCCAAACTATGAAGAACCATGTAGTAAATCTAGCAAACAAGGCAGCCAGGAAGCTTACAGCATTTCGCCGTATCTCGCATCTGCTTGACAGTAGGGGTTGCAAGATTCTGTACAAGGCACAAGTACGCTCACACCTTGAGTATGCTCTACTTTCTTGGTTTGCCTGCCCCCTCTCTCATCTGCGACTGCTTGACAGAGTGGAGAACAGAGCAAGACGTCTCATCTCTCGCCTGGACCCATCCTGGATAGATCTGTCATTTCAGCAGAGCCTTCAACACAGGAGGGATGTGGGTGGCCTTACTGTTATGTACAAGGCCAATATTGTCAAAGTACAACACTTGGATCCACTTCGAGGACAGCGTGAAACAAGCTTTTATGCCACAAGACGGGCAGAAAGCATCAACTTCACTCTGGCTGTACCCTTCTCCAGAACATCACTCCATCTGAGATCATATATACCCAGGATGACTCGAGTATGGAACACGTTCGTAAAGCATAATGATGTCAACGAGATAAAGTCAGTTGATCAAATGAAAATGCTGGCCCACAGATGGCTCCAACTTCATCCTGTTCCCTACTTGTATGTCTCATAACAATAAAAATGCTTTCAAATGAGCTGATGTAGGTAACAGCTCTTAGCTTGCCAATAAAGTAAAGAATCCTTAACTTGTAAATAGCTTGTCAATAAAGCTAGGGATCCTTAACCTTGTCAAACCCTGTGTAAAAAGAGAGGGAGAGGGAGAGAGAGAGAGAGAGAGAGAGAGAGAGAGAGAGAGAGAGAGAGAGAGAGAGAGAGAGAGCGAGAGAGAGAGAGAGAGAGAGAGAGAGAGAGAGAGGAGGAGAAGAGGAAAAAGACTGGAAAAAAGAGCGAATGAATGAAAACCAGCGAAAGAAAAAAAAGGCAACCGGGGGGAGAGGGATGCAATTTAAATCCTGTCACACGCTCTTGATTCAAGGTACTGGAGCCATCCTCCCTTGTGTGAAATCTGATTACCTTCCAACAGCTGAGTTATTCCTGTAAATAATAATAATAATGAGAAATAAAAGTAGAGTGTTAATAAAGAGTCAACAACAAAAGCAACAAAAGCAAAAAACGAAAACACACCAACAAATAAAAAAAAACATTAAAACCAAAAAAAAAAAATTAAATCCTAAAGCCAAAAAAAAGAGAAACTAAAAACAAAACAACGAAAGGCGGTGGAGGGAGGGAGGGAGGCAAGGTGGTGGAGGGAAGGGAAGGTGTTGGAGGGAAGGGAAGATGGTGGAGGGAAGGGAAGGTGTTGGAGGGAAGGGAAGGTGGTGGAGGGAGAGAGGGAAGGAGGTGGAGGGAGAGAGGGAAGGTGGTGGAGGGAGGGAGGGAAGGTGGTGGAGGGAGAGAGGGAAGGTGGTGGAGGGAGAGAGGGAAGGTGGTGGAGGGAGAGAGGGAAGGTGGTGGAGGGAGGGAGGGAAGGTGGTGGAGGGAGGGAGGGAGGGATGGTGGTGGGTGGGAGGGAGGGAAGGTGGTGGGAGGGAGGGAGGAAGGTGGTGGAGAGAGAGAGGGAAGGTGGTGGAGGGAGAGAGGGAAGGTGGTGGAGGGAGTGAGGGAAGGTGGTGGAGGGAGAGAGGGAAGGTGGTGGAGGGAGAGAGGGAAGGTGGTGGAGGGAGGGAGGGAAGGTGGTGGAGAAAGAAAGGGAAGGTGGTGGAGAGAGGGACGGAAGGTGGTGAAGGGAGGGAGGGAAGGTGGTGGAGGGAGAGAGGGAAGGTGGTGGAGGGAGAGAGGGAAGGTGGTGGAGGGAGGGAGGGAAGGTGGTGGAGGGAGAGAGGGAAGGCGGTGGAGGGAGAGAGGGAAGGCGGTGGAGGGAGAGAGGGAAGGCGGTGGACGGAGGGAGGGAAGGTGGTGGAGGGAGAGAGGGAAGGTGGTGGAGGGAGAGAGGGAAGGTGGTGGAGGGAGAGAGGGAAGGCGGTGGAGGGAGAGAGGGAAGGCGGTGGAGGGAGGGAGGGAAGGTGGTGGAGGGAGAGAGGGAAGGTGGTGGAGGGAGAGAGGGAAGGCGGTGGAGGGAGAGAGGGAAGGCGGTGGAGGGAGGGAGGGAAGGCGGTGGAGGGAGGGAGGGAAGGTGGTGGAGGGAGAGAGGGAAGGCGGTGGAGGGAGGGAGGGAAGGTGGTGGAGGGAGGGAGGGAAGGTGGTGGAGGGAGAGAGGGAAGGTGGTGGAGGGAGAGAGGGAAGGCGGTGGAGGGAGGGAGGGAAGGTGGTGGAGGGAGAGAGGGAAGGCGGTGGAGGGAGGGAGGGAAGGAGGTGGAAGGGAGAGAGGGAAGGTGGTGGAGGGAGGGAGGGAAGGTGGTGGCAGGGAGGGAGAAGGAAGGTGGTGGGAGGGAGGGAGGAAGGTGGTGGAGGGAGAGAGGGAAGGTGGTGGAGGAGAGAGGGAAGAAAGCGGTGGAGGAGGGAGGGAAGGTGGTGGAAGGGGAGAGAGGGAAGGTGGTGGAGGGAGGGAGGGAAGGTGGTGGGAGGGAGGAGGGAAGGTGGTGGAGGAGGGAGAGGAAGGTGGTGGAGGGAGGGAGGGAAGGTGGTGAAGGGGAGGGAGGGAAGGTGGTGGAGGGAGAGAGGAAGGAGGTGGAGGGAGAGGGAAGGAAGGTGGAGGGAGAGAGGGAAGGTGGTGGAGGGAGGGAGGGAAGGTGGTGGAGGGAGGAGAGGGAAGGCGGTGGAGGAGGGGAGAGGGAAGGCGGTGGAGGGAGAGAGGGGAAGGCGGTGGACGGAGGAGGGAAGGTGGTGGAGGGAGAGAGGGAAGGTGGTGGAGGAGAGAGGGAAGGTGGTGGAGGGAGAGAGGGAAGGCGGTGGAGGGAGGGAAGAAAGCGGTGGAGGAGGGAGGGAAGAAAGCGGTGGAGGAGAGAGGGAAGAAAGCGGTGGAGGAGAGAGGGAAGAAAGCGGTGGAGGAGAGAGGGAAGAAAGCGGTGGAGGAGAGAGGGAAGAAAGCGGTGGAGGAGGGAGGGAAGAAAGCGGTGGAGGAGAGAGGGAAGGCGGAGGAGGGGAGGGAGGGAAGGTGGTGGAGGGAGGGGAGGGAAGGTGGTGGAGGGAGAGAGGGAAGGTGGTGGAGGGAGAGAGGGGAAGGCGGTGGAGGGGAGGGAGGGAAGGTGGTGGAGGAGAGAGGGAAGGAAGCGGTGGAGGAGGGAGGGAAGGTGGTGGGAGGGAAGGAGAGGAAGGTGGTGGAGGGAGGGAGGGAAGGTGGTGGGAGGGAGGGAGGGAGGGAAGGAAGGTGGTGGGAGGGAGGGGGAAGGTGGTGGAGGGAGAGAGGAAGGCGGTGGAGGGAGGGAGGAAGGTGGTGGAGGGAGAGGGAAGGGGGCTGGTGGAGGGAGGAGGAAGGTGGTGGAGGGAGGGGAAGGTTGGAGGGAGAGAGGGAAGGTGGTGGAGGGAGGAGGGAAGGTGGTGGGAGGGAGGGAGGGAAGGTGGTGGGGGAGGGAGGGGAGGGGGAAGGTGGTGGAAGGGGAAGATGGTGGGAGGAGGGAGGGAGGGAGGGAAGGTGGTGGAGAGGGAGGGAGGTGGTGGAGGGGAGAGGGAGGGAGGAAGGTGGAGAGAGAGGGAGGGAAGGTGGTGTGGGGAGGGAGGGAGGGAAGGTGGTAGGGAGGGAGGAGGAGGTGGTGGAGAGGGGATGGGATGGTGGTGGTGGGAAGGGAAGGTGGTGGAGGGAAGGGAAGGTGGTGGAGGGAAGGGAAGGTGGTGGAGGGAAGGGAAGGTGGTGGAGGGAAGGGAAGGTGGTGGAGGGAAGGGAAGGTGGTGGAGGGAAGGGAAGGTGGTGGAGGGAAGGGAAGGTGGTGGAGGGAAGGGAAGGTGGTGGAGAGAGGGAGGGAAGGTGAGAGGGAGGGAGGGAAGGTGGTGGAGGGAAGGGAAGGTGGTGGAGGGGAGGGAGGGAAGGTGGTGGAGAGGGAGGGAGGGAAGGTGGTGGGAGGGAGGGAGGGAAGGTGGTGGGAGGGGAGGGGAGGGGAAGGTGGTGGAAGGGGGAAGGGGGAAGGTGGTGGAGGGAGGGAGGGAGGGAGGGGAGGGGAGGGAAGGTGGTGGAGAGAGGGAGGAAGGTGGTGGAGAGAGGGAGGGAAGGTGGTGGGAGGGAGGGAGGAAGGTGGTGGAGAGGGAGGGAGGGAAGGTGGTGGACAGGGAGGAGGGAGGTGGTGGAGAGAGGGAGGGAGGTTGGAGAGAGGGAGAGAAGGTGGTGGAGGAGGGAGGAAGGGAAGGTGGTGGAGGAGGGAGGGAAGGTGGAGGAGGGAGAGGGAAGGTGGTGGAGAGAGGGAGGGAAGGTGGTGAGAGGAGGGAGGGAAGGTGGAGGAGAGGGAGGGAGGTGGTGGTGGAGAGAGGGAGGGAAGGTGGTGGAGAGAGGGAGGGAAAGTGGTGGAGGGAGGGAGGGAAGGTGGTGGAGGAGGGAGGGAGGGAGGGAAGGTGGTGGGAGGGAGGGAGGAAGGTGGTGGGAGGAGGGAGGGAGGGAGGGAAGGTGGTGGGAGGAGGGAGGGAAGGTGGTGGGAGGGAGGAGGGAAGGTGGTGGAGGGAGGGGAGGGAGGGAATGGTGGAGGAGAGGGAGGGAAGGTGGTGGTGGAGAGAGGGAAGGAAGGTGGTGGTGGAGAGAGGGAAGGAAGGTGGTGGAGAAAGGGAGGGAAGGTGTTGGAGGGAGGGAAGGTGTTGGAGGGAGGAAGGGAAGGTGGTGGAGAGAGGGAGGGAAGGTGGTGGAGAGAGGGAGGGAAGGTGGTGGAGAGAGGGAGGGAAGGTGGTGGAGAGAGGGAGGGAAGGTGGTGGAAAGAGGGAGAGAAGGTGGTGGAGAGAGGGAGTGAAGGTGGTGGAGAGAGGGAGGGAAGGTGGTGGAGGGAGGGAGGGAAGGTGGTGGAGGGAGGGAGGGAAGGTGGTGGGGAGGAGAGGGAAGGTGGTAGAGGGAGAGAGGGGTGGTGGTGGAGGGAGGGAGGGAAGGTGGTGGAGGGAGGGAGGAAGGTGGTGGAGAGAGGGTAGGGAAGGTGGTGGGGGAGGAGAGATGGAGGTGGAGGAGGGAGGGAAGGTGGTGGAGGAGAGGGAGGGGAAGGTGGTGGGGAGAGGGGAGGGAAGGTGGTGGAGGGAAGGGAAGGTGGTGGAGAGAAAGGGAAAGGTGGTGGGAGGAGAGGGACGGAAGGTGGTGGAGAGAGGGACGGAAGGTGGTGGGGAGAGGGAGGGAGGAAGGTGGTGGAGGGAGGGGAGGGATGGTGGTGGAGGGTAGGGAAGGTGGTGGAGGTAAGGGAAGGTGGTGGAGGGAGGGAGAGAAGGTGGTGGAGAGAGGGAGTGAAGGTGGTGGAGAGAGGGAATGGTGGTGGGAGGGAGGGAGGGAAGGTGGTGGAGGGAGGGAGGGAAGGTGGTGGAGAGAGGGAGGGAAGGTGGTGGAGAGAGGGAGGGAAGGTGGTGGAGGGAGGGATGAAAGGTGGAGGGAGGAAAGGTGGTGGAGGGAAGGAGGGAAGGTGGTGGAGGTAAGGGAGGGGAAGATGGTGGAGAGAGGGAGGGAAGGTGGTGGAGAGGGAGGGAAGGAAGGTGGTGGAGTGGGAGGGAAGGTGGTGGAGAGTGGGAGGGAAGGTGGTGGAGAGAGGGAGGGAAGGTGGTGGAGGGAGGGAGGGAGGTGGAGGGAGGGAGGGAAGGTGGTGGAGAGAGGGAGGGAAGGTGGTGGAGAGAGGGAGGGAAGGTGGTGGAGAGAGGGAGGGAAGGTGGTGGAGAGAGGGAGGGAAGGTGGTGGAGCGAGGGAGGGAGGTGGAGGGAGGGAGGGAAGGTGGTGGAGGAGAGGGAGGGAAGGTGGTGGAGGAGAGGGTGGGAAGGTGGTGGAGAGAAGAAGTGAAGGTGGTAGAGAGGAGAGAAGGTGGTGGAGAGAGGGAGAAGGTGGTGGAGGAGGGAGGGAGGGAGGAAGGTGGTGGAGGGAGGGGAGGGAAGGTGGTGAGAGAGGGAGGAAGGTGGTGGAGAGGAGGGAGGTGGTGGAGAGCGGGAGGGAAGGTGGTGGAGAGAGCGGGAGGGAAGGTGGTGGAGGGAGGGTGGGAGGTGGAGGGAGGGAGGGAAGGTGGTGGAGAGAGGGAGGGAAGGTGGTGGAGAGAGGGTGGGAAGGTGGTGGAGAGAAGAAGTGAAGGTGGTGGAGAGAGGGAGTGAAGGTGGTGGAGAGAGGGAGTGAAGGTGGTGGAGGGAGGGAGGGAGGGAAGGTGGTGGAGGGAGGGAGGGAAGGTGGTGGAGAGAGGGAGGGAAGGTGGTGGAGAGAGGGAGGGAAGGTGGTGGAGGGAGGGAGGGAGGGAAGGTGGTGGATGGAGGGAAGGTGGTGGAAGGACGGAAGGTGGAGGGAGGGAAGGTGGCGGTGGGAAGATGAAGGGTAGGAGAGAAGGGGTAGGGATGGTGGGAAGGTAGAGGGAATGGTGAAGGAGGGAAAGTGGAGGGAGGGAGGGAGGGAGGAAAGGTGGAAGGAAGGAGAGAGGGAAGATGGAGGGAGGGAGGGAGAGAGAAGGCAAGAGTCAAGGTCACACCAACTCATAAACTTACACGAACATCATTATCATAATTTCCACGTTAGACTGGATAATGTAACATGTTACTAGCTGCCAGTCAGTGTGTGTGTGTGTGTGTGTGTGTGTGTGTGTGTGTGTGTGTGTGTGTGTGTGTGTGTGTGTGTGTGTGTGTGTGTGTGTATGTATGTGTGTGTGTGTATGTTTATTTTCTTTAGGAAAAATATAACACATATACGTTGTGGTCGTGTTTCCTGCTCGTATTTTTTCTGTCTGAAGCGTTTTATGAGACAAAACATTTGTTCCTTGATATTATTATTTCTTTTGTGACGGGTTTTCTCAAAAAAACATGTCTAGACTTCTAGTACAGTTTCGTGTTTTCACAGTTATCACACCTGAGTTTCTCTCGTTTACCAGTGTTTTAGCCTTTCCTTTTTCTCATTTTCTACTAGGATATTTCATCTTCTTTCCAGGACTAATTGTCAGTCTAGTGACGACCCTAGTTGAGTGCAAATGCATCCTGTGTAAATTGTGTGTGTGTGTGTGTGTGTGTGTGTGTGTGTGTGTGTGTGTGTGTGTGTGTGTCAGAGAGCATTTATGCACATGCATATACATAAGAGTGCATAAGCATATGCATAGATTTTCTTGGGTATATAAATGTTAATATATATGAAGTACTCACCTATGTTCATATGTAACTATCACATAAGATACAGTAGCAGACCACCATTGATGTGATGTATCTTTTTTATGTACCCTATAAAAAATGTGGCCCCATTTTTTATTCTGAATTTTTATTTACTTATATATATAATTTTATATTATATATGCAAACAGTTGCAGACAGGCGATTTATATATATATATATATATATATATATATATATATATATATATATATATATATATATATATATATATATATATATATATATATATATTTATGTATGTATGTATGTATCTTCCTTCCCTTTACCATTCCATGATTCCCCCAGCTGGATTTTTCTCTTTGCTTTCAGTGACGGCCACACCTCGCACAACAGTGTTGTCTCCCGTGACGGCCACACCTCGCACAACAGTGTTGTCTCCCGTGACGGCCACACCTCGCACAACAGTGTTGTCTCCCGTGACGGCCACACCTCGCACAACAGTGTTGTCTCCCGTGACGGCCACACCTCGCACAACAGTGTTGTCTCCCGTGACGGCCACACCTCGCACAACAGTGTTGTCTCCCGTGACGGCCACACCTCGCACAACAGTGTTGTCTCCCGTGACGGCCACACCTCGCACAACAGTGTTGTCTCCCGTGACGGCCACACCTCGCACAACAGTGTTGTCTCCCGTGACGGCCACACCTCGCACAACAGTGTTGTCTCCCGTGACGGCCACACCTCGCACAACAGTGTTGTCTCCCGTGACGGCCACACCTCGCACAACAGTGTTGTCTCCCGTGACGGCCACACCTCGCACAACAGTGTTGTCTCCCGTGACGGCCACACCTCGCACAACAGTGTTGTCTCCCGTGACGGCCACACCTCGCACAACAGTGTTGTCTCCCGTGACGGCCACACCTCGCACAACAGTGTTGTCTCCCGTGACGGCCACACCTCGCACAACACTGTTGTCTCCCGTGACGGCCACACCTCGCACAACACTGTTGTCTCCCGTGACGGCCACACCTCGCACAACAGTGTTGTCTCCCGTGACGGCCACACCTCGCACAACAGTGTTGTCTCAATATTATCAAGTTTTTCATGACATGAAAAGTTCAACACTTTCCTTTATTCTTCTTTCCCTATCTTACCTCCTTCCTCCCTCGCACCTGCCTCTTCCACTCATGCTCCCCCTTTCCGGCTCCTCCTGCTCTTTCTCCTCTCGTTCATCTCTCTCTCTCCCACTCTCCGTCCTCTCTTCAACCTCTTATCCCTCTCCTTCTGCCTACACATCTCCATCTCTCTCACTCTTCCTCCCCAGCCTCTCCCTCCACCCTCTCCTTCACATCAAGGGAAAAAAACTTGCTGTCGCATGAATGAGAAAGTGTTGACAGTAACACTAGACAGTTTACGCTGGAAGTATAATCTTTATCCGTTATTTTTACTACATTTTCCATTGATTATTAAGTACTTTACCTACACTATCATTGCTTTCCGTCATTATCAGTAATAAGACTACCGCCATCACTTACACCACTACTGCCATCACTGATAAATCCACCACTATTAATTCTCCACCACTATTACTAATGCCATGACTACCATCAATAATACGTTTTTTTCTTTGAATCGCCACAATGTTTGCCATTTCTAAACCATTCATTAGCTCATCTTCATGTCAAGACTGACAAGACTTTTCAAAATGGGACATTTGATCTTTGGGATATCACCAACAACTTGACTTGTCAAAGAGAAAGAGAGAGAGAGAGAGAGAGAGAGAGAGAGAGAGAGAGAGAGAGAGAGAGAGAGAGAGAGAGAGAGAGAGAGAGAGAGAGAGAGAGAGAGAGAGAGAGAGAGAGAGAGAGAGAGAGAGAGAGAGAGAGAGAGTGTGTGTGTGTGTGTGTGTGTGTGTGTGAGTGAGTGAGTGAGTTTGTGTTTGTTTCTAAGTTTCATCTAATAGTACTTTGCTGTAAACTATTGTGCACATCGACGACAGACTCCCAGCTCCACTTCCCAGTTACTCACGAATGTTAACTAAAATTCTAACCACAGTGGCTCTTTCGTACCTCCTCTTAAAACAGTGCACGAACGCTACTTCAAAACCATCCTACAAGTCGTTACATTTCATAACCCATCCTCACACTCAAGAATAATTTCCTGAGACTCGTTTGTCCGTCTAATCCTCCAACAGTCGTGTCCACCTCTTGTGTCTCTCACACGACGGCTTCACAAGTTTACTAATAACAACCATATATAAGAAATTGCTTTATAGTTTAATGGTGGTACTTCATAATTAGTGGTCATGAAATCTGGTATCATACCATCATTTTGTACGTTTTAGAGCCTTGTGTGAGGGATTTCATTATTATTATTATTATTATTATTATTATTATTGTGGTGATACTAAATCAAAGGCAACAGGAGGTTATTAGATCTGTCACATAAGAGATGAGCTCCAGTTCCTTGAATAAAGGATGCCATCACCAAGGCACCCTTTCCCTTTTAAAGGTGATAAAGAAACCTTTGCAATTACCAAGGCTTCCAGCCTCCTCCCTCCCTTGAAGGGTGTTATAAGGCTTCAAGATTCACTGATGCTTGGTAAAGAGCAGAGCTGAGAGAGGAAGGTGATGCTAACAGTGAGACAAGAAAGGTGATCCCAGCAGCGAGCCGGGGAAGGGGATCCCAGCAGTGTGCCAGGGAAGGGGATCCCAGCAGTGTGCCAGGGAAGGGGATCCCAGTAGTGTGCCAGGGAAGGGGATCCTACCAGTGAGCCAGAGGTGGTGATCCCAGTAGTGGCCAGGGAAGGGGATTCTATTAGCGAACCAGAGAAGGTGATCCTAGTAGTGAGCCAGACAAGCTGATCCTAGCAGTGAGCCATGGAAGGGGATCCTAACAGTGAGCCATTGAAGGGGATCCTAACGGTGAGCCAGGAAAGGTGATCCTACCAGTGAGCCATGGAAGGTAATCTTAGCAATGAGCTAGAGAAGGTGATTCTACCAGTGAGCCAATGAAGGGGATCCAAACGATGAACCAGGGAAGGTGATCCTAGCAGTGAGTAAGGGAAGGTGATCCTAGCAGTGAGCCAGGGAAGGTGATCCTAGCAGTGATCCAGGGAAGGTGATCCTAGCAGTGATCCAGGGAAGGTGATCCTAGCAGTGATCCAGGGAAGGTGATCCCCGCTGCGAGCCAGGGAAGATTATCCAAGCAGTGAGCTAGGGAAGGGGATCCTAGCAGTGAGCCAAAAAAGGTGATCCTAGCAGTGAGCCAGGGAAGGTGATCCCAGTAAGCCAGGGAAGGGGATCCTAGCAGTGAGCCATGGAAGGGGATCCTAGCAGAGAGCCAATGAAGGGGATCCTAACGATGAGCCAGGAAAGGTGATCCTAGCAGTGAGCCAGGGAAGGTGATCTTAGCAGTGAGCCAGGGAAGGTGATCCTAGCAGTGAGCCAGGGAAGGTGACCTTAGCAGTGAGCCAGGGAAGGTGATCTTAGCAGTGAGCCAAAGAAGGAGATCCTAGCAGTGAGCCAGAGAAGGTGATTTACCGAGAGTAATTAATGCACCTAAGAGGAGCAAGAGAGAGGTCATTCTTCTCCTCCTCCTCCTCCTTTTACCTATTAAATTACCCTTTAATCAGTTTAATTTATTAACATTGTTTCATTCTTCATGCGTAATCCTCTTTAATACATTTCTCTGTTCCAATAAAAGGCTCTTCGGTTGTGTATTTACCTTCGTAGTTTTTACTGTGATAAACCTTTTAATTTTAATAAAGACTAATTTTCATCCTAGAAGCCAAAGAAATGTTTTTATTGAATCATCTGCCTGGTCTTCATCTGGTTATCAATACCTATAATAATAATAATAATAATAATAATAATAATAATAATAATAATAAATAATAATAATAATAATAATAATAATGTATTTCGGCTGCTGTACGATCCGATAAAGGTATCCCCAGTCTTCTTCCTTCATACGTCAGTGTACGTGAAAGGACTAATGTAGTGTGTGTCACAAGTTTACAGTGGTTTAGTATTAGCGTAATAGACTTTAAAGCTAATCAAATTTGTTGAGTAATGCAAATTAGGACATACACAGCCCTAAACTAAGTTTAAAACCTTCCACCTAGAAACTCCTGCTTTGTTATCTCACAGGGACCAGTACCCTAAAATACTCCAATACATTAAGTCTGAAGTCAGGTTGAATTTGAAATATCAAATTATCAGCGTTGAATGGTAAAGGCAATTAGAAGAGGCACTACGAAAATATCGCATGAAATTTAGTACTGTATTCCAAAATAAATCAAACTTTTCTCTAAGTAAGATTTAGCAACTCAGTCTCAGGTAAGTTTTAATATATAAAAGGAGCATTGGTGCGGCCTTCCTAATATGCAATGGCCCCAGGAAAACAGCCCACCCTACATTTCCTTCCCCACCCTGAAAGCATCCATTAGTTGCCTCTGAGAACATGGAAAGCTCCCTTTCCGAAACTCTTAAAAATCTGGTCCTCAGCTAAATCTGACTATCCCCTCTGTTAGCCTTCATAGATGCTACCTTTCTAAATCATTCTTCATAAACAAAACTCCCAACACTAAAATCATTCCAGGTTTCTTTTTTCTCTGGTAAATTTTATGATCATTGGAACACACAAATGGTAAACATATGGTTTGACCTGACCATGGCTGTCTCCTCACTTCATCTGTCTTCCGAGGTTTTTCCTCGCCTTACCTATCTTCTGACTTCCTTGTTATGTCTTCTTTCTCCACTTTTCTTCCTCACTAATAACCTGACGACGGCCCAGTTCGGACGTCTAAAATTTCCTTACCATAATGAGAGTTAATCGTCAATTGTTCAAGGCACGGTAATCTAATTTTAATGTTCAGCAAAGTGCATACTGCTTCCACGAAACCAAAAATTAAAATTTAAGTGAATATTTTTGGCTCCGAATGAATAGGGCCTAAGTTAGGCTGAGTTTTTACGGACCATTTGTGGCTGTCAGCTTGGTCCTCCTCAAGACCGTGAGGCGAGCGAGGGATTTAAGCAATTTCTCTCGAGTCTGCAGAGCAGATTGCAAAGCAGTGCTGCGTCAGTCGTCAGTCCTCTAAGTCTCGAGTCCTTCAGTCATGTGTAATACAGTCCTGAACCCTACAATCAGGACGCAAGTCCTATAATCATAGGTTTTACAATAGTAAAACCTATTTTAATATGTAATAATGAAATTCCTAAGCTTGGATGACGCAAACCTGTGGACGAAGACGAACAAAAGGTAGGTTACCTGAACTGCTCCTCAATACAAGTAACGACTGATGGTTCTGGAGAAGCGGGTGACACCACAGATTAACTCAGCCATAGTGAAATCAATACTAGTAACATCAAGCTATGTCAACACTACATTAAAATAGAACACCATTTTCAGAAGTATCCATAAAAGATCAAGAAGTTTATGTTTTCAGGAGTACAGCAGAGGGAAATATAAGGAACGACGATCACCATTTGTTTTTATATATTTCTCTATTTCTCTCTCTATCCAGTTATTTGCCAGCGAACATAAAAAAATATATTTATCCTACTGGCAAAAACATCAAAGTCGCTCTCATTGTTCCATAGAATAATTCCCTCCCGCGCGTGTTTGTCGCAAATTCCAGCAACTGTATACTGGTGTTAGTTTCCACGAAACAAAGTTGTACAAACTGCGTTCAATAATAGCCAGACTGGTCAGAAACCAGGAGATGAGTATCGACTCACGCAAACACAACTTGGTCATTATGCCTTCACACACACACACACACACACACACACACACACACACAGTAATATATATATATTTATATATAATAATATATATATATATATATATATATATATATATATATATATATATATATATATATATATACATACATACATACATACATACAAAAAAAAAAAACTACGTAGACGTGTTGCCAGAAATATGTCAGGACAATCACCATCATATGCCATTGGACTGACACAATGAGTTTTTTTCCAATTTGCAATAAATAATCTTTACCGTCACAGCTGACGATCACACAATGCAGCACTGATCTCTGCTGACCACTGCTGAGACGCTTGTGTACACCCACACGCTGTAGGACTGTCGCTCGATTTTTCATATAATAATGATAATAAGAATAGCAATAATAAGAGAAATAATAAAATCTGCAACACTTGCCTAAATCCCAGGTCAAGAGTAGTT